>NC_045427.1:37733700-38033700 GCF_902635505.1 Sarcophilus harrisii | reverse complement strand
GAATCTATATTTTAAAAAGTTGGGTAAGTAAATTAGAAGACCAAGGTTTGACAGAACTAAAATAAATCATATTTTAGGTAAATGAGTAATTAGAACTTATTGTAATGACTCATTGTTCTCTATAACACTTCAGGTTTCTGTTGAATGTGGTAATATCACCATGGCATCCTAAGCAATGATTTCACGGTTAATGTGATTAAGGCCTGATTATTTTACAGAAGCCTTTCTTTTTTTAGGCTTAGAATATTTGTTGAACTTGTAAGCAAGGCTGATAAAGCACATTTCTGATAGTAGCAGAGAAAGAGAAGTGAACCTCTTGAGGGAATTCATTTAGAATCTCTATTATCATTCGAGGCTTCAAATGAGAAGTCTTTAAAGCACTTTTCAGGTATATTGTTATTATTATGGCCATTAATTATATGAATATTTATGAACAAAATGAGATGAATCCAAAGTCATGGAGGTCTGAATGGAGAGATTAAGTAAGGCTGCAATCACTGACACTATCGGGTTTGATTTTTTTTCCCCATCATATTTCCTTTGCAAGATGTTCATCTATATAGAGTATATATGGTCTAAAGAAATAACCCACACATATTCCTGCTGGAAAGCTGGCTTACTTAACAGGCTTGTCTTCATTGTTCTTGATAACAAGGATCTGTTTGTACAGGGACATCCCTGGTAAGTAGATGAAGCAGGTCCCAAAGTTGTAATTGGTGAAGGAGAAGTGGACGGCAGGAGTCACGGAGGAGCCAGAGAGTGTGCAGACGTATGTGGGACCGTAAGTGACCTGTGAGGAGGGGACGTGAGAAGGAAATTGGGAAAGGAGGAGCATCTCAGGTGGGAATAAAAAGGGACGGACTCAGGGGCACACGTAACTAAGGCGAGATGCCATGGTATGCAATGTTCTGGAGAGAACGTTTCATCCCCTGGTGGCTGCCCTTGGGATGAGGTTCCCAGATGTGGTGGGCTGGCCCTCAGCTAACAGGCAAAATCAAACTCTTCAGCTTGGTAGGATTTGCCAAAGGGCATTCCCCATCAGCACATGATCTCGGAGAACCCAGGGTTATCGCTGTGCCTTGGCAAGGGATTGGAGTAAGGCTTTGGCTGGTGGCTGCACACATGGCGGGTGCTGAGTATTTACTGAATTCAATTTTTAAACTACTTTTGGATCTCCTTTTGTGGTAAATGCTGAGTATTTAGGGAATTAAGTTTTTTAACCTACTTTTGGATCTCCTTTTTTAGAGTGACTCATGTCTGACTACCTTAGACCCATAACCCCGAGTGTATTGTGTAGTGAGTGACAAGGAGGTGAGTTCACAGTCGTGTCCCCTGGCCGGCATGCCAGGAGCCCCTGCCACATCTTTACCCAGCATAGATGGGCAAGAATCCGTGTACTGCTGCCTGGATGCCAAGTATGGTCCCTAATAAACCGGGCTCATTCCTATTTGGTTTGAGTCTGCTTCAGGGACGGACTGACATTATTCCTTGGTAAAAGGAGGCTGATTTTTGTTGCTAGTTCAGAGCCCTTACACGAATATTTGCTCTTAGCATAAAGCGACTGACTAGGATCCTGGATTGTTTAATCAACTGACTAACCAATGACTATTTTCTGAGCTCTTAATATAGTTAAGGCCTTGAAAGACACTATGAGGAACTATCAGAAAGTGTAAAATATGGCCTCTAACTTCAAGGAGCCCTCACTTCTGTCCGGAGAACAAAGACTACTGTATGCAAGAGAGAAATAACTATCTATAAGCCAGTATGTTGCAGAATCCAAGTGGAACAGTAGAAAAGAATACTGGAGTCTCATCTCTGTGTGACTATGGGCATGTGTCTGCAGGCCTCAATCCCCTCAGCTTTAAGATGGGGGATTTCTGGGGTCTCTTTCAGCTTTGTCTCGGGCCCTTGATAGGGACTGACTGAGCAGGAGATCTCAGCATTGCACACTGGGAGCAGTTGCAGCCCCTTACCTTGAGTCTGAGTTCTACCCCCTTTACAGAACACTTCTTCAGAGGGGTGAACGACAAGGTGGCTGAGACGCTCTGGCCAGCCTCCACCATGGTCTCAGCGGGAGAGAAGACAAAGTACTGCTGGAGGCTTTTGGGGCCATCAAATTCAGACACGATGTTGAAGTTGAATTTGCCAGGGTTGATCAAGGTGAAATAGCACTGGACACATTCATTTACTCCTACCTGGAACGCAGAAGAAAGGCCACACTGAGCAAAGAGATGCTGGCTGAGGGCCAGGCCAGGGGGTCAAGAAACAGTGACTGTTGGAGGAATGGCCTGGGGGAAAGGCAGCAACTTTCTGGGGCTTCTGGCCCCAGGGGATCTAGCAGGGAGGCGGGCAAGAGTGACTGGAAGTTTCTGCCATCTTTGAGGAACCCAGTTGTTAGATACTCCGAACAGTGAGAGAGTTCCACTCAGATGCTTCTTTTGAGATCCGAAGCCTTGCCTTGTATCCTACAAGTAAGTGTCTCCTGCAGGTGCCTTCCCATGCTTAGGAGACATGCCCAGGATCACACAACTATTAGTGTCCGAAGTCAGAGTTAAATTTAGGGTGCCCTGATGCCAGGCCCAGCACTCTGTCCACTGTACCACCTAGCTGCCCATATATCAGTGCAAGCTGCTGCTTATCATCACCATCTCTTCCTCCTCTTTCTCCTTCTCATCATCATCAGTATCATCACATCATCATCATCATCATCATCATCCTCTTTTTCATGACCACCACCATCATCATCACATAATCATCATCATCTCTATCACCATCATCATCACCATCATCACCACCTCATCATCACCATCATCATCATCAACATCATTACATCATCACCACAATCACGACCTCATCATTATCACCATCACCATCATCATCATCACCATCATATCATCATCCAACCAGCTTGTAAATAAGATTCTCTTCCTTTCCTTTTCTTTCTTTTTCTTTCCCTTTTCTTTTCCCCCGCCCTCCCTCCCGCCTTCCTTTCCTTCCTTTCTTCCTTCCTCCCTCCTTCCCTCCCTTCCTCCTTCCCTCCTACCTTCCTTCCTCACTCTCTTCCTTCCTTCCTTCCTTCCTTCCTTCCTTCCTTCCTTCCTTCCTTTCTTCGTTTTTCCCTCTCTCCCTTTCTTCTTCCCTCCCTCCCTCCCTCCCTTCTTTCTTTCCTCTTTGGTTGGAAACTCAGGGACTACTCATCATCCACTTCCACTCTGAACTCCTCTAGAACTTCAATTTTCTACAGTTCTGATCTGAACTGGGCTCACCCCAACCTGGGCAACCCTCGATTCCCTAGTGTTCACAATATGAATGCACAATTTAGTGTATACACTGAATTGGCTTAGCCCACTGTAATACAGACCTGAACTTTACAGCCTGACCCTCTCTGGGAAACAGGGAATATAGAGAGATGCTGCCATACTTGGCTCAGAAATAAGGATTTTCCCTGGAGTGAGACCCTTGGGTATGACATGGATATGACTGGGGCAGGTCATTTTTCATGCATTTTACCAGAGACACTGAGGAATTATGAAAATAGAAACATAAACTGTATCACATGTAGCTAATTAGCTAACAGTCTAGTGGGTCTAGTCTACAGCTTCAGATTCAGACTTTTAGGCTGGAGGGCCACCTGGAGTCTTCTGAAAGCACACTGTGCATTGGCTACCTATTTTAGAGGCTGTAATGATTTTGCTAATATTCCAGACAACCATGAGTTTCCAGTAGGTCTCCCATGGGAACAAGTGATGGGGATATTCCCGTGTGCTCATCCCCCTCTCCTCACCTCATCGAAGTTGATGACATTGGTCTGGGTTGGACTCAACTCGGTTACCACACCACTGCTTTCCTTGCACCTGATCTCTACTTTCATATTGTAGCCTTCAGCTTTGACATTTAAGGTCAGAGGCTTGGCTTTCCTCTTCACCCGGCAGATCAGATTAAAGTTCATTTCTCCTTCGCACTTGGGTGTGAAGTAAATATCAATCGGGAGCCTGGTTGGAGGAGAAACATGCAGGTCGGCAGTTAGAACTGGCCACACGCCGGAAGACCTGAGCAGTGGGACTGGCAGAACCATTTCTACTAGCAAAGCAGCTGCCTCAGGAAAAGGTCCAAGGTATAAACAATGGCCTGGCTTGAGAATTTGGCATCCAAAAAAGGCAGAAGACATCAAGAAAATAATGAAAGGACAGGAAAACTGAGAGAAAGGAGAGGAAAACTGTGCTGGAATGTTTCAACTCTGAAAAGAAGAATAAATCAGGGCAATAAGAACTAGAAAGATTGGAGAGTCTGATCTGTCGATTTTAGAGATGGAGGGTTTGGGTCTGAAAAGACTGGAATCTCAGCAAAGGCCTACGGCCACCTCAGCCTGAGCCTCAGACCTTGGGCCTGACACCTGGCAGAACAGAATCTAGATTTTATATGTGGGAAGTCTTCTGGGTCTTTCCTTATCTCTTGCCATCTTGGGATACTGAGACAGAGCTGGGACCATCTAGCTCGACTGAATTTGGGTAGCAATCCCTTGTATCAATGTCACACTCCACACATTACAGACCCCAGGAGATGGAAGTCACATTTAACCAGTACTTTCCTCAGGTAAATGGAAAATAAATCCATATCTCTTGCTCCCATCATCCCTATTCAGAATCATTTTTATTTGAGATGGAAACCCTTTTCACTAGCTATCATATTTTCCTCCTTTTACAATTTAATTCTACTTCTTTCTTTTTCTCCTCCACTGTCTCTCTTTTTCAACATTTTACTGATGTATTTTTAACACTACTGTGACTGTCCAGTTAGCCCCTCTTCTATAATAAGAGAAGTAAAGTTAAGCGAAATAAGGCAACATATCTTAAGAACCACGTCTGTTAGTGGATGCTGCATTTGTACCCGGAATATGTACCCGGACACTTTGTTGCTTTTCCTTCCTTCTCATAGAGGACCGTAATGTTAGGGGAGGTGATGCTGTAACATACAAGTGAATTGGATTAAGTGAGGGAGGCTGGGCAAGGTCACCTGCTTCCCCCTCCCTGCCAGAGCCAGTGAGGTCCAGGGGCCAGATATAGGTCAGGATGCCTAGAGATGGCCTGGATGCAGAGGGAGACCCTGGCCTTTTTTAAGCTGAGGTCTTTAACAGGCCAGTTTGCCTGGGACAGCCCCCATTTAGTGGTTCAGATAAGATAAGAAATGAGGCATATGTTTTTTTTTTTTTTTTCTTTCTACTAACTCTATACCAGGAAGAGGGAAGTTTGCCTCATCTTGAGGTCTCTGGAGTTAAAAGTGGGTTCTGACACCTTTGTGTTGCTTCCCTTTACATTATTGTGATCACAAAGTATTACTTAACTTTAAAAAAAATTATTTAAAACTCAATTCAAAATAAGAAAAAACAAAATAGAAAGACAGAAAAAGAAAATTTTTAAAAATGAAACAAAACATTGTCATGTGCCCAACTGAATATTAGGGTTGATTCAAAATATGTAACAATAAATTTCCATTTCAAGAAAGCATATGCAAGACTCGATCAAGAAAGCATAATATAAGGCATAATATTCATGACTGTCCATCTTTGCTTCTTTGTATGTTATTCTTTTGTTCTCTGCTGTGTACTTTTTACTTTATTCTTTTTTTCTCTGTCATCTTCCTCATGTCCTCCAAGCAGGTTACAGAAAACACATGTATATTTATGTATACATATATGCACATACATACATACATATATTCACGCCCATACATATAGCCATACACACATACATGCAACTACATACATACAGTGTTTCCACATTTGTAGAATATATCTAAAACAATATTAACATGGCTCTCATGTAATGTCTGTTGGTTTAATCTTTAAATTTGACTTTATTTGGGATCGATGATTAGTAGCCCTGCTTTTTTTTTCTTAATAAACTCTACTTCTGGTCCTTGTAATAGTGTTTGTATAACTTGCTATCCTTGCTCTTTTATTTCCTATCCTTGCTAACTCTTTAATTCTACTCCTTAACTATGGGTTAATAGGGAACAATATGTATATACATACCCACATATATATCTATACACCATATGTATCTCTATCTACCATAAATGGGTTAATAGGAAACAATACATACATATATATATATATATATATATGTATACAAATACACTATACATATATATATATATTATACGCACACCATGAAGCTATAGCACTCTCCAAAATCTATTAAAAAAAAAACAAGGCGGGAGGGAATAGGATAAAGTAGGATATGGAAGGGACTGTGTAAGTTTATGACAGTGAGATAATTTCTATAAGTTAATGGGAATGGGATGGGTGGGAAGAAGATGAAGGAGGGATCCATGGGTGGGAGGAGGTTAACTAATAAGGCAAGTTAAGGAGTAGAATTAAAGTAAGAGTTAGCAAAGATGGGATGCTGGTTCTTATATGTTAAATTTTCTATTGACTTCAGGTTTGGTTGAGAGAAAGTCCTGAAAATCTATGAGTTCTTTGAATGTCCTTTTTTTTTTCATTCAATATTATGGTTAGTTTTGCTGACAGGACTAATTCTTTTGATTATTAATGTATATTATTCCAGAACCTGCATTCATTTATTGGCATTCTAATAAACCCTGTACAATTCTAACTGTAACTCCCTCCTTTAATGATTTTTAAAAAGTTTTTTATTTATTATATTTATATATGGGAATATATATAAATATATATTTATATAGTTTTCAACATTCACCCTTACAAAACCTTGTTTTTCAATTTTTTTCTCCTTTCCCCCACGCCCTCCCCTAGACTGCAAGTAATCTATGTTAAATGTGCATTTCTACTATACATATTTCCACATTTATGATGCTGCACAGGAAATATCAGATCGAAAAGGAAAAAAATGAGAAAGAAAACAAAAAGCAAGCAAATAACAGAAAAAAAGAATGAAAATACTATGTTTCAAATCACATCCAGTTTCCATAATACTCTCTCTGGATGCAGATGGCTCTTCCATCAAAAGAACATTGGAATTGGCATGAATCACCTCATTGTTGAAAACAGAACTATTCTAGAAATAAAGTTTCTTCAGATATTGATCATCACATCTATATGTTGCTATATACAATATCTCCTGGTTTTGCTCATTTCACTTATCATCAGTTCATGTCTCCCCAGGTCTCTCTAAAATCATCCTGCTGATGGTTCCTTACAGAACAATAATATTCCATAACATTCATATACCACAATTTACTCAGCCATTCTCCAAATGATGGGCATCCACTCAGTTTCCAGTTTCTGGCCACTACAAAGAGGACTGCTGCAAACATTCTTGCACATGTGGGTCTCTTTCTCTCCTTTAAGATCGCTTTAGGATATAGGCCCAGTAGTAACACTGCTGGATCAAAGGGCATGTACAGTTTGATAGCCCTTTGGACATAGTTTCTTATTGTTCTCCAACATGGTTGTATCCATTCACAACTCCACCAACAATGCATCAGTGTCCCAGTTTTTCGTCATTATCTTTTCCTGTCATCTCAGCCAATCTGAGAGATGTGAAGTGGTACCTGAGAGTTATCTTAATTTGCATTTCTCTGATCAATAGTGATTTAGAACATTTTTCAGATGACTAGAAATGGTTTTAATTTCTTCATCTGGAAATTATTCATATTCTTTGACCATTTATCAATTGAAGAATGGCTTGCATTCTTATAAATGAGTCAGTTTTCTATATATTTTAGAAATGAGGTCTTTTTTTATCAGAACACTTTGATACACATTTTTTCCCCAGTTTTCTGCTTTCCTTCTAATCTTGTCTGCATTGAAAAAACTCTGCTTTTCTCAACAGGAGTGCTTTGAAGGCACTGATTATGTGAAGAACCTTTTTCCCCCTATTGGATTACGTTCAGTTTTTAAAATAATTTATTCTTTGGTGCAGATTTTTTCTTTCTGGTATAGCATATGAAAATCATATAGTGTGTGTGTATGTGTGTGTGTGTGTGTGTGTGTGTGTGTGTGTGTGAAAGATGAGGGGCAGAGAACCTTGTGATTCTGACTGGGTTTCTTAGGCTAGGTCCTATTTTTTCTGGCCATTTTCAATATTTTTTCTTCAACCTGAGAAACCTGGAGTTTGACATCCACATTTTTAGTGTATTAAATTTGGAATTTCTTTCGGGCAATCAGTTGTAGATTCTATTTTTATTTTGTCCTCTGGTTCCAATGCTTACGATAATTTTTGGGGGAGAGTCTGGTGATTCTTTTCTATGTCCTATTTTCCAGGTCAGCACCTTTGGATTGTATAGTTCCAACATTTCTTACCACTGATTTTTTGTTTTTTTTCTTTCTTTATTACTTTTCTCTAAGATGTCCACTTTTTTTTTGCTAAGATCCTCCATATTCTGCTTTATGCTATTAACTATCTTTTCTAGTTTTACAGCATGAGTTCCAATTTTACTCCTCTTTTCCACCTTCATTTCTCCAATTAAACCTTTGAGAAACTCCTCACATCTTTGTGATCAATCCATTTTCTTTTCTGGGATTCTACTTAGAAGCTGATTTTCAAGGGGATGAATGCTCATCTTAATAAACTTATTGGTGGACTCTCATAAGCCAGGCTAAACTGGTTCTAGCTTTTCCCATGGTGGCTTTATTACATAACTATTATCTTCATTTCAAATTTTCTCTCTTAATTCCACTATGCTCCCTCATTCCCTCAGTCTCTCCACCAATCCCTTTGATAAAAAGGATATATAAATATATCCCCTATTGAAGATTGTGAGGTTTCTGGTAGAACTGAACAGGCTAGTAAAGTTTGAACAATGTGCTATTGCAGTCCAAATGACTCTTCCTTCTGCAACTGTTGGAGCTCCTGATAGCATAGAACTTTGAGCTCATCTTTGTGTCCAGGCTCAGGAGGGACTCCTCAGTGGGGGCAGAGATCGGGACAGGCAGAACAATGGAGTCCTTGCAGTTTTTCCACCCGTGGGGACTTTACTGGACACATTGCTTCATTTGACTCTCTTTTTACTGTTTTTAAAGGGAGGAGATGGAGACCTTGCATTTCACCTACTTAGGGAAGTTGGGCTTCCTTTTCCATCGTTGCTTCTGGAACCCAGTATTGCTTTATTTTGCCTTCTTTTCTCCATCTCCCTCCCATCCACAGTCGTTCCAAATCTTTCTTCTTAAGCTCCATCTCTCTCAGCAGATGTCTTCAGAGGAAATCCCAGTCCTCCATAACAAGCTCCCTATTTACTACTCCTTCACATCTAAAAATCCATAGTTGTCTCCTACTTCAATCTCTGAAGAAGAGGCCTTTTGGCTCTCCAGAGACAGTCCCTCTATTTGTGCTCTTGCTCTCATCCATTCCCTCTAGCAGCTGAACCCCTCAATCCTTCCTCATTCCTTTCCCCCCCAACTACTGATTGGCTTCTTACCAAGAGTGTGCTAGTAAATATTTAACAACTGGCTCACCAGAAAAAAGTGAGACAAACGCACTTTAATATTTAACCTGCACTATTAACATTTACCCATCATTTTCTTAAGTCTTGAGATTTTAAAAAAGCTAAGTAAATTAACCCTGATTTGTAGCATTTTCAGATTTCCAAGCTATAAAAGCTCATGCTGAATGTTTCATGTTTGCTCTTGAGGCAGTTGGAATTGGCTCCAGCACAAGCTGGCTTTTAATTCATTGATTACAAATATTTTCCATTATGCTTCAGAAAATCTTTATTTGACCCTGTTATCCTCCCTTCTCACTTCCATCCTGCCAAACTCCTAGAAAGAACTGTGCACCCAGGCTACTTCCTTAATGATAATTCCCTTCTCTCCCCCTGGTGCTCTGCCTTCTAGCTGGACCCTTTGAGAGAAATGGTTTTGCCCAAGATCGCTAACAAAGTCCCTCCCTCCTTCCTTCCCTCCCTCTCTTCCTTCCTTCTTTCCTTCCTTCTCTCCTTCTCCTTCTCCTTTCCTTCCCTTCCCTTTCCTTTCCTTTCCCTTCCTTCCTTCCTTTCTTTTTTCCTTCCCTCCTTCCTTCCCTCTCTTCCTCCCTCCTTCCCTCTCTTCCTCCTTCCTTCCCTCCCATAAACCTATAGAAGTAGAAAGTCTATATGCACAGACTGTCTTTTAAAAGTATCAGTTCAGGCTTATCAACTTAAAATTGCACTAAGGTTTTTGGGACACCAGATCTGTGTACACCTTCCTTTGGTGTCTCATTTACTCCTATAGGTTTAGTTCCATATTTACACCATCTCCATTTTAGAGATGCCGATGTCTCTCAAATCTCCACAAAATCACCTTCCTGAGGCACGGGTGACCTTGTTATTGCTTAATTCAAAATTCAAAATCTTAGGATTGTTCTGTAGAGGATCCAGGATAAAATCTAAACTCCTTAGCTTGACTAGATTATTGTCTATTGTCCTAGACAACTGACCATTGTCCTTAACAATCTGCCTCCTACCCAATTTTTTTTTTTTTGCCAAGATTCATGTTACAAATTTGACAACAGGCAACCTGGACTGATGTCTATTTCCTGAATTCAACATTTAGCTTTTGGGCCTCTGCTGACTGGTGCAAAGTGGCTCCTCTTCTTGGAATTCCCTCCCTCTTCATTTTTACTGATCAAACTGGTTCTGCTCCTTGCTGGTGCTTAGTGTCCCTTTTTTCTGCTACATTTATCTTGATCTCTATATTTACTCATTTACATGTTGTATTCCCTCTCTTCTTATCAATCACCCACAGTCTCGGTGCAGTAGATAACAAACTTAGGAGACCTGAGTTCAAATCCTTCCTCACAAATTACTAGCCGGGTAGCCCTGGGCAAGTAAGCTTAATGTGGAAAATGGGAATGGTAATCTTCCTCAGAGTTATTATTGGGATCCAATGCAATAATATATTTAAAGTGCTTTTGCAAAAATTCAAATGCTACCAGATAATAGCTGTTATTATTGATAGAAACTGTTTGATTTTATCTTTGTTTCTTTTTTTTATTTGTTGATCCCATTAAAAAATTTTTTTTGTAACTTTTTATTGACAGAACCCATGACAGGGTAATTTTTTTTACAACATTATCCCTTGCACTCACTTCTGTTCCAATTTTCCGCTTCCACCCTCCACCCCCTCCCCTAGATGGCAAGCAGTCCTATATATGTTGAATATGTCCTAGTATATCCTAGATACAATGTATGTGTCAGATCCAAACAGGTTTTCTTGTTGCACAGGAGTTGGATTCAGAAGGTAGAAATAACGGAAGAAAAACAAAAATCAAACAGTTTTTCATTTCCCAGTGTTTTTTTCTTTGGGTGTAGCTGCTTCTGTCCATCATTGATCAATTGAAAACGAATTAGGTCTCTTTGTCAAAATCCACTTCCATCAGATTACATCTTCATACAGTATCGTTGTTGACGTATAAATAATCTCCTGGTTCTGCTCATTCATTAGCATCAGTTCATGTAATTCTCTCAAGCTTCTCTGTATTCATCCTGCTGGTCATTTCTTACAGAACAATAATATTCCATAACATTCATATACCACAATTTGCCCAACCATTCTCAATTGATGGGCATCCACTCAGTTTCAGTTTCTGGCCACTAAACAGGGCTGCCACAAACATTTTGGCACATACAGGTCCCTTTCCTGCTTTAGTATCTCCTTGGGGTATAAGCCCAGTAGTAACACTGCTGGATCAAAGGGTATGCACAGTTTGATAACTTTTTGGGCATAGTTCCAAACTACTCTCCAAAATGGTTGGATTCGTTCACAACTCCATCAACAATGCATCAGTGTCCCAGTTTTCCCGCATCCCCTCCAACACTCATCATTATTTTTTCCTGTCATCTTAGCCAATCTGCGGTATGTGAGTAGTATCCAGAGTTGTCTTAATTTGCATTTCTCTGATTAATAATGATTTGGAACACTCTTTCATATGAGTGGTAATAATTTCAATTTCATCATCTGAAAATTGTCTGTTCATATCCTTTGACCATTTATCAATTGGAGAATGGCTTGGTTTCTTATAAATTAGAGTCAGCTCTCTATATATTTTGGAAATTAGGCCTTTATCATAACCTTTAACTATGAAGATGTTTTCCCAGTTTGTTGCTACTTTTCTAATCTTGTTTGTATTAGTTTTGTTTGTACAAAGGCTTTTTAATTTGATGTAATCAAAATTTTCTATTTTGTGATCAATAATGGTCTCTAGTTCGTCTTTAGTCACAAATTTCTTCCTCCTCCACAAGTCTGAGAGATAAACTATCCTATATTCCTCCAATTTGTTTATAATCTCGTTCTTTATTTCTAAATCATGGACCCATTTTGATCTTATCTTGGTATACGGTGTTAAGTGTGGGTCCATTATCTTTGTTTCTTTAGCAATAATACTGTATTTTGCACATAATGGGTACTAATAAATATTTGCTAAATTCCTAAATGAAATTATTGTTACATATTTTCAATATGTTGTGCACGTGATAATATTTTTAATTTTTTCTTTTTGTCTTCTTTCCTTTTTCTATTTTCTTTTTAAATTTTTAAAATAAATACAAAAAAATTATTAGATGAAGAAGCCAAAGGTAAAAGGAGAATAAAGGAAACTGACCAGTGTCACAAAGAGAGCAGCAGAGTTGGGATTAGAAGCCAGGGCTTCTGACTCCCAAACCAGGAGACTCTACACAGACTCTTTGATCAAAATGATTGGAACTATCAGCATGTGTAGCCATCACACACACACACACACACACACACACACACACACTCATTCAATACAAACACATACACACACAAAGTTACATACACACACAGACATACACTCACAAACATACACACACTGACTTCTCTCTGAATTAAACAAGACCATGGCCAATGGGAATTTGTAGTACTGTGTGAAGTATATCTGGTCATTTTCAACAGTGGACAGTAGTACCTAGCTAGAGACCTCTCCTCCTCCCTTGCTCACCTGGACATTCCTGGGATCACACCTTCCATGGGCTTTACAACCAGGTTATTGACGTAGCCTTCAGAAAAGCAAGAACTGTCTTCAAATGCAAAATTAAACTCTTGCTCCTCATTGTTGATCATAAAGACTGTCGCTCGGGCTTCGTGTCCTGAGAAGAAACCACCCAGATAAGTTGGAGGTCTATATTCAATCAATGCTGACTCTATGAGTAATGGCACATAGGGAGGGACACGCTTTTTTTTTTTTTTAAATTATAGCTTTTTATATACAAAACATATGCATAGGTTATTTTTCAACATTGACCCCTGCAAAAATTTCTGTTTCAACTTTTCCCCTGCTTCCTTCCACTCCCTTCCCTAGATGGCAGGTAATCCCATACATGTTAAATATGTTAAAGTATATGTTAAATACAATATATGTATACATATTTACATAGTTTTCTTGTTGCACAAGAAAGATGGGATTTAGAGAGAAGGTAAAAATAACCTGAGAAGAAAAAACAAAAATGCAAGCAAACAATAACAGGAGTGGAAATGCTCTGTTGTGGTTCACATTTATTTCCCAGAGTTCTTTTGCTGGATGTAGCTGGTTCTATTCATTATAGATCAGTTGGAACTGATTTGAATCCTCTCATTGTTGAAGAAATCCACTTCCATCAGAATACATCCTCATACGGTATTATTGTTGAAGTATATAATGATCTCCTGGTTCTGCTCATTTCACTTAGCATCAGTTCATGTAATTCTCTCCAAGCTTCTTTGTATTCATCCTGCTGGTCATTTCTTACAGAACAATAATATTCCATAATATTCATATACCACAATTTATTCAGCCATTCTCCAACTGATGAGCATCCATCCATTTTCCAGTTTCTAGCCATTACAAACAGGGCTGCCACAAACATTTTGGCACATACAGGCCCCTTTCCCTTCTTTAGTATCTCTTTGGGGTATAGGCCCAGTAGTAATACTGCTGGATCAAAGCGTATGAACAGTTTGATAACTTTTGGGGCGTAATTCCAGATTGCTCTCCAGAATGGTTGGATTCGTTCACAACTCCACCAACAATGCATCAATGTCCCAGTTTTCCTGCATCCCCTCCAACAATCATCATTATTTTTTGCTGTCATCTTAGCCAATCTGACAGGTGTGTAGTGGTATCTCAGGGCTGTCTTAATTTGCATTTCTCTGATCAATAGAGATTTGGAACATTCTTTCATATGAGTAGAAATAGTTTCAATTTCATCATCTGAAAACTGTCTGTTCATATCCTTTGACCATTTATCAACTGGAGAATGGCTTGATTTCTTATAAATTAGAGTCAATTCTCTATATATTTTGGAGATGAGGCCTTTATCAGACCCTTTAGCTGTAAAAATGTTTTCCTAGTTTATTGTTTCCCTTCTAATCTTGTCTCCATTAGTTTTATTTGTACAAAAGCCTTTTAACTTAATAAAATCAAAATTTTCTATTTTATAATCAATAATGATCTCTAGTTCTTCTGGGGTTACAAATTCCTTCCTCCTCCACAGGTCTGAGAGGTAAACTATCCTATGTTCTTCTAATTTATTTATAATCTCATTCTTTATGTTAGATCATGAACCCATTTTGATCTTATCTTGCTCTACTGTGTTAAGTGTGGGTTAATGCCTAGTTTCTGCCATACTAATTTCCAATTTTTCTAGCAGTTTTTGTCAAATAGTGAATTCTTATCCCAAAAGTTGGGGTCTTTGGGTTTGTCAAACACTACATTGCTATGGTTATTGATGATTTTGTCCTGTAAACCTAATCTATTCCACTGATGGACTTGTCTATTTCTTAGCCAATACCAAATGCTTTTGGTGACTGCTGCTTTTAGATCAGGTCACAGCAAGGCCACCTTCATTTGATTTTTTTTCATTAGTTCCTTTGAAAGTCTTGGCCTTTTGCTCTTCCAGATGAATTTTGTTGTAATTTTTTCTAGGTCTTAAAATAGTTACTTGGGAGTCTGATTCGTATAGCACTAAATAAATAGATTAGTTTAGGGAGTATTGTCATCTTTATTATATTCACTCGGCCTATCCAAAAACACTTAATATTTTTTCCAATTGTTTAGACCTGACTTTATTTGTGTATTTTGTAGTTTTGCTCATATAGTTCCTGACTTTTAGGGACACACTTTTAAGCTTAATTGGTATTATTAACATTTCTCCCATCACTTTCTTAATTCTAGATTGCCCAACAAACCCTGGTTGTTAGCTGTTTGCTAGTTTTTGAAAGGGAGAATGTTCCTGATAATTTATCAATAATTTCTCTCGTAAGCTGGGCTGAGTTGGTTCCAGTCATTCCAATGGCAGAGCTTAAAGGAGTGTACAAAAGGTATGATGTTTCTGTTCTCTCTGGTGTATTTTCAAAATTATAACAATGAACTTTTCTAAAATTTAATTTTTAGATTAAGTAAACAACATGCAAATTATCATAAATTGTTATAGAAATAAACACTGATATACGGAACTTCCAGTAAATAAGGTGATAGAAGTCAACAAAGGAATATTAAAAAAAGGAAAGGATTTGCCTCAATATCAAGAAAATCTGAGTAGAT
Organism: Sarcophilus harrisii; assembly: GCF_902635505.1. Classification (NCBI taxonomy): domain Eukaryota; kingdom Metazoa; phylum Chordata; class Mammalia; order Dasyuromorphia; family Dasyuridae; genus Sarcophilus; species Sarcophilus harrisii. Next base: position 38,018,209 of record NC_045427.1, on the reverse strand, counting down.
CATTAAAGTTACTGTGTATAAATGTGATATAGAGAATGACCTATCAGCAGAAACCTGGACTTGCTGCTAGGATTTTTCTATGGCAAGCTTTAGAGCAGAACTATATACCAGAGGGATGGGATGGTCAAAAAGAATGACTTTATGGCTATAACATGGATTAGAAGAGATGAGCTACTTTTCAACAATGAGATGATTCAAGGCAATTCTAATAGACTTGTGAAGGAGAGAGCCACCTGCATCCAGAAAGAGAACTATGGAGGCGGGATAAGGATCAAACCATGGTATTTTCACCTTTTTCTGGTGATGTTGTTTGCTTATTTTTTCTTGTATTTTTTTTTCTTTTTGTTCAGATGTTTTTTTTGCACAACATGACCAATATGGAAATATGTTTAGAAGAATTGTACATTTTTAACCTATAGTTGATTGTTTGCTATCTAAGGGAGGGGGCGGGGAGAAGGGAGAGAGAAAAATTTGGAACATAAGGTTTTGCAAAGGTGAATGTTGAAAACTATCTTTGCGAAAAATAAAAAAGCTAATATTCTAATATAATAAAAAGAAGAGATGAGCCAAATTTAGAATTGTGACAGCAATCTTATTATGGTTGGGCCAACATAAGGTAGGAAGGAAACAAGCATGTATTAAGCACCTACCATATGCCAGACACTGTCTAAGGGCTTGATTCTCACAACAACCCAAGTAGTTAGATGCTATGATTATCCCCATTTTACAGCTGAGGAAACTAAAGCAGAGAGAGGAAAGTGGCTGGCTCAGGATCAAAAAGCTAGTGTCTAAGACATTAAAAAGGGATTTGAATTCAGGACATCCTGCCTTCAGGCCCCATGCTCTATCTCTTCTGTCACCTAGCTGTCTCTGACATAAGATAAAGTATTGTTTAAATGTATAGTTATAGCTTCTTTGTATAGCTTCTTTTTGTCATGGTGTGTGAGAAGATTGACAGTTAGTCAACAAGCACTCATTGGGCACCTATTGTGTACTAGGCAGTATCCTGGGGATGGGGAGAGAAATGGTTTTATGAAAGATGAATTGTTTAATTTCAGTGACAGCCTGTGCTCTTTTCAGGGCAGAAGATAGGCAGCTGTTCTGGGGTTTCACTGGCAGAACCGAAGCAACTTCTAGGAAAAGGGGATGGGATCTGGGGTAGTAGCCCCTGCCATTCCTGGATCCAGTCTGTCCTTACCCATCAGGAGGGAGCTGAAGGTGAGATGGGGCACATCCAGAGATATCAGAGGGTCTGTGGCTCTGCCCACCAGGAGGAAAGGGACCGAGATGGAGTGCTCAGGGATCAGGAAAGTCCAGAAGGCCTCTGTGAGCTCCAAGCACTGAGGAGTGAACTGGAACGAGATCTAGGAAGAGAAGGGAGATCGGGCTGCTGAAAGACCCCGTTGTTCCACAGCCTCCCTTCAGCCCTGGGGACCTCAGTGCATTTTCAATGACCTTGTATCTCCCCTTGCCAAGGGATTGTCACCACCCCAAAAATGCAGTCAGACATTTCACAAGACTAGTGCCTCATAAGACCAACCCTGGAGGGTGGCCCATGGTCCCTTGAAGCTTGCAGCCAGGGGTCGGAGCCTGAAGACTTTCAGCTCTCCAATTGTGGAAGAAGGAAACAAACATTTTTTGTCTCTTGGTAATTCCCCCCCCCCCCACTTTGGGGCTTTCTTGGCAAAGACACTGCATTTCCTTCTTTAGTTCATTTTACAGATGAGGAAACTGAGGCAACAGGATCAGACACAGCTGGTCTGAAGCCAGGTTTGAACTCAGGAAGGTGAGACTTTCCTGACTTCAGCTTTACCCACTGGGCCATCTAGCTGCCAAGCGCCCATTATGGACCAAGCCCTTTACACAGGTTTTCTCCCTGAATCCCTCACAACAGCCCTGGAGGCAGGTGTTGCCATTGCCCCCACTTTACAGAAGGAGACGGAGGTGGATGGACACCACATCTGAACTGTCCTCTTGGCTCCAGGCCCTGCACTTTAACCAAGACACCTGGCTGTCTCTCAGGAGATGCTGCTTCCCAATAAACCAGCACCATCCTCATCCTCTGCGTCCCTCTAAGTGTTGACTACGTGGCAGATTTGGAATCCCTCCCAATCCCAGCAAAACCTCTCTCAGGTTCTTCACTTAAAGAACAGACACGAACATTTAGGGGAGCTTTGATTCAGATGAATTTGGGGGAAACTAGCTTGGTAGGAAACTATCCCTTCTGGTTTTCACTCATCCATCTATCCATCCATCCATCTATCTATCAATCCACCTGTCCGTCCATCTATCCATCCAACCATCCGTGCATCCATCCATCCCAGGCATTCTGAACTTAGGATCCAGAGATGCCCAAAGGCCTTGTGGATAAATTGCAGGGGGTTCTCTCCTAATTTGGATGAAGAACACCTTTTACTTCAATATAAGTAGTCACCTTTGTGATCCTATGTGTTTTATTTATGCATTTAAAAACTGTTTTGAGCAGGGCCATGGGTTTCACCAGGCTGACCCAGGACATAACAAAAGGCTGGGATGTTGATCCCAGCAACATTCCCTAAGTGCTCTTTGGACTTTTGCCAGCATGAGAGTATTCGGTGTCCAAAGAGACTGATTTAATTTCACCATTTCTTTTGCCAGTTCACGATTTTGTAGTTGCAGCCACATTATTTAAAGAATAGCTTTTATATTTTGGCAGAATACTCCTTAAGATATATTAAAGATGAGGCAGCTAGATGGTGCAGTGGAGAGAGCACCAGCCCTGAAGTCAGGAGGACTTGAGCTCAAATCTGCTCTCAGACACACACACACATAAAGATATCAGGATGGAGTATATCCAATTTGTATTCTGCTTACCACCTAGCACAGCACTGCAGGAGGACAATGAATACTTCTCAATGTGTGCCCAGCAAATATTCACTGAACTAAGAAATGAATGGATCCCCCCACTTCCCCAGCAATCCCTCTTCCTCCGAGATGCCTCTAGAGGTGAGATGGAAATTGGTTTGATTTGAGCCCTCGGCCTAGCTTCTCCATCTCCACTCACCTCAGCTTTTTTCTCTGGATGGATTAAGCCTCCCTCTGTCAGACACATAAAAGGTGAAGGATTCTGGAGATTTTCTTCTTCTTCTGAGATCCAACGGTAGGAATAGGTCTTATTGGTAGGGTTCATAATAGTGAAGGTCCTGGCCAGGAGAAAGGAGTTTACAAGAGAAAAGGAGAACTTAATTTTCAAAACAAACAGGCCAAGGATTCATTGGGCGTTTTAATAGCACGTCTCTATTTTAATTGAACTGGAATCCCAGACCAGAATTAAATGGCAGGTTTTCATGGAAAGGAACATTCTGTCCACTAAAGGCTTCATGACTTCCAGTCCTTGGAAAAACATTGATATCAGAGAGACATTTTGATCTCATTGTGTCTCCGAGATGCTTGTGGATCCACTGTTTTTTGAATTAGGATTTTAGAATATTAGAATAGATTAGAATTAGGATATTAGAATAGGTCAAATTGTCCGATTTGTACTGCATATCATTTGTTTTAAGTATATATTTGTAAGCCGTCTCTTCCTGTTAAGATTGTGAACTTCTCTAGAACAAGGGCAGTCTGATTTTTCTTTGCATCATTAGGGCTGGGCAGATATTTGTGGATTCCAGAGGCTTGGCGTTCCAATACTTGGAACCTCAAGGGTTCTGTACGGCTGGACTTTCTAGTGAGAAATCTTTGACTTCTCATCAACCTCCTGTACTGCCTCAGGGCTTCAAGCCTGCCTTAAAGAGAAGGCCTTTCCCTGAACCCTTCTGAAGAAATGGCTTATAGAGAAATAATGAATAAACAAATCAACTCACTGGATATTCTTTGTTCCTACACCCAAGGCAGAAAACTCAATCACTCTGGTGTTGACATCCAGGGGCTCCCCATTTGGCCCGCCTAAATCTGGATTGCGCTTGTGATTGCTGATGTAGTCAGATTCGACCAGATCAAAATGGCAATACGGTAAGAGACTTTTCCCTTTCACGGCGACCATCAGGCCTTGGGCTCCTGGAGCCAAGTTAGGGATTCTGAGGAGAAGGAGAGTCATCGTATCAAGGACCAGAGAATGAGGTTTCCAGTTATTTTTCAGAGGGGGCTAGGGTACAATATGGCTTTGGAGGGCCCCCTGATTTTCTGAAGCTAAGATACTAGTCCTCTCCTTCCACCATCCCTATACACATTCATCTCTCTCTTTTTTATTTTAGTTTATTATTTTATTTTATTTTGTGAATGAAATTCTTTTTTTTTAATTAAAGCTTTTTATTTTTCAAAACATATGTCTGGACAATTCTTCAACATTAGCCCTTGCAAATCCTTCCAATTCCCCCCCCTTCCCCCACGCTCTCCCTTAAATGGCAATTAGTCCAATATATGTTAAACATAGTAGAAATATACATTAAATCCAGTATACACATACATATTTATACAATTATCGTGCTGCACAAGAAAAATCAAATCAGACCAGTAAAAAAAAAGAAAAAGAGAAGCAAAACAAAATGCAAGCAAACAACAAAAAGAGTGAGAATGCTACACATCCATCTCTTTAAAGGCCTCTTTAACTAATCAGCAGTGCTGTTAGGTTCTGGGTTGGACCATTTCCAGAACCCCATAATGTTTTCTTGGTCCCTCCAAATGCTTCTAGCTCTTCTTTCCCCTCTTGTCACAAACGCCATAGATTGTGTTTGAAAATCAAATCTTCTTTAAGTGTTTATTTATGGCTCAGGGGCCTGATAACAGAAATACTTGTGATATCACTGGCCTATTATAGAAGAAATGTCATTTAGATAAATGATTCAGGATGAGAAGGAGGTTAAAAAATAGCCCAAATTTTGCACAAGAAAATTAAAGTCAACCAAAATAGAAAAGGATCTGAGAAATAAAGTGCTGACAAAAAAATACTTCAGAGCAAGTGAATGAGTTGAAGTTGGAGAAGCAATGCAATTGGAAAAAGAAATGACTTAGGATGAAACCACAAAAGATCCTCAAATAGGTAAGACATACTATAGAGTAATTAAATAGGAAATTTATTATGAAAAATGGCATCACAAGGAGATGGTTATGACTGAAAAACTACTGAGCAGCAATAAATGTTATGATGCCATAAAAATCTCAGATTGAAAAATGAAAGAAAATAAAGAAAGATATGTTGCAAAACAAGAACACAGCCAGACCCATGTACACATATTCAATTATATAATTATAATTGGTTATAGATCTGCATATATGTATATATAAATATGATAGAAATAAATATATACATATATGAAAGAGAGACAGAAGAGTCAAGAAGAAAAGGGAAAGAAAGACACAGAGAGACAGAGAGAGTAGGAGAGAAAAAGGAAGGGAAAAATAGAGAGACAGAGAAAGAGACAGTGGGAGAAAAAGGGAAAGAGGGAAAGAGACAGAGACACACAGACAGAGAGCTAGACAGAGACAGAGACACAGAGACAGACAGAGAGATAAAGAAGGAGGGAGAAAGCAAGCATTTGAAGGGCAGCATGGTCTCCATTTATTTAAGAGAAAGCCACAGAAAGAAGCCCTATATAGGAATCCCTGCTCTGGAGCTCACAAATTCCCCTGTGTCTCTTTCCATTTACCTCCACTCTTAGGAACCTGACTCTTCCCAAAAGAAACGGCCTCTTGGCCAACATCTCCCAGACGGGGTCCTGCCTCTTCCCCAAATACCGGGCTGAGAGGAGTCGGTCTAATTCTCCCAGCTCTCCCATTTCAGACCGCCCCCTTACTACCATCACTCAGCACCCTGGCTTCCTTTGAAATTCACTCCTTGCCGTGGTCATCTGTCCCACAATGTCCAGGTCACTCTCTCTTTCTCAAGCAGTTCCAGATCTGGCTTCTCTCTGCCCCTTACTTGTTCCTTCACACTGAGGGACCTCCATGCACACAATGCTGTACTCTCAAACACATTGGCCACAAGTTTTACCATCCCTCTAAACTCCCATGCTTTCCATTTTTATTCCACCTCACCCAAACCCAGGGATGCTCATACCTCTGGCTCTGACCATCACGTATCCCTTCTCCTTCTGTCATTCAAAACTCCGACATTCCTCTCTCCAAAATCTCCTTTCCTTTAATCTCTCCTTCTACCTCAGTCTTGCAAAACCTGTTCCTCATGTTCCTTGTGTCCTTTGGTTCCTTCGCCCCTCACTATTCTCGTGGTCCATTACCATGTTCTGCTTCCCAGTGTTGATCCAATCCAGCCATACACTATCAGCTGCCCTTAAATCCTTTACCCCCCTGTCCTATCCCTGGTCAGACCCTTACTCCAACCTTGATTTACCAGCACCAGCCACTTTCTCTAAGCCCTGAGGGAATCCCACAATGGGGCTGATTAGGTTCATTACAAATTTATGATCTCCCCTGGGCTTTCATTGGCACATGACGACCCTCTTCTTATTTCATTACCCATCCCTCTCCACAACAGCTATTCCAAATCTTCCCTGGCTTCAGACTTTCTGCACCATTTCCTTGCCCTTCTCTCTCACTTCCTACTTTACTAAAAAAAAAAAAAAAACTTTACTAAAAAACAAACAAACAAAAAAAACAGAGGCTCTCTTTCATAAACTCCCTTTTTGTCCTCTACTCTATACCTGATTCATTCTCTGTCATCCCACACTCCTCCCTTTTCTCCACTAGATAGTGAAGAGATGGGATTTCTTCTTGACCTCTCCGTTTTTCTCCCCCAATCACTCTTCCTCTCCTTCAGGAACTTGCCATGTCAGTCATTAACTATTCCCTCTCTTTGTTGTACTTTCCCTGAATTTAGCCTCTTATTCTCTTTAAAATTAACTTGACCTTGTCATTCCCTCAAGCTATATCTCTTCTCATTTCCAAAGTCCTAGAAAGGCCACTTCATACTTGTGGAGTTCACCTCATTTCTAAATCTCTTGTGGTCCGCTTCCCAAAGCTTGACCAAAACTTCTCTCTGTAAGTTACTATAACAACAGTAATAGTGATGCTGGCGATTATAAGAAGCTTTGATCTGGACCCTCTATTCTTCTCTTCTCTCCTTTGGTGGGATCATCTCCTCCCACTGGCTCATTCTCTCTATAAGGAGGATGTCTAACTTTACATATCCAGCCCTAATTTCTGTATTACTGTTCCCACATTATGAACGCTCTCTGCTAGATATTTCCAACTAGATCTTCCAAAGTTTCCTCACATTCAACATATTTAAATTTGTTTTTCCTATATTAGCTATTTCCCTCAGTCTCCCAAACTTCTGCCATGCTCCTACTTTGGAGGCTCACTTCTTTTATCCCTCTATATTGTCTCTTGATTACTTCCCATGCTTCTATGTGTTGTACCTATAACCTCTATGCAGATGACTCCTGGGCCTATACACCAAGTCCCAGTCTCCCTCCAGAGCTGTAGTACTATATAACCAATTGCCTCTTGAGCATCTCCATCTGGATGTCTGGTAGGTATTTCAAGCTCAACAAATCTAAAACAGAATTCAGGATTCCTTTCCCCCAAAGACACACATTTCCCCCCCCCCCCAACAGTTTTCCCCTACTAAATTGCAAGGGTTTAGTGGGCAGGGTTATTCCATTTTTGTCTTTGAATCCTTGGCACCTAGCACAATGCCTTGCATACAGGAGGTGCTTACTAAATGTCAGCTGCATGAATCAATTTCAGAAACATGTGAAATGGGACACAGACTAAATCAATATCTAGTTCATTAGTTGTCTATATATTTGTTTGATTTCACTTTATTGAATGAATGCTAAGGATTTTATGTAAGATGTTTCTCCTTATTTTTTTGTTAATTTGATTGTCCTAACTGATGTTGTTATGTTTTAAAATAATTTTTATTATTTTGACATTAATTTAGTGTTAACAATTTTTACAAGCAACGAGAGAACAGGCTTCTTGAAATAGAGACCCATCTCTATTGGGCAACTGTTGTCCTTATTTCTCTTCCCTGAAGTGTTAGGTACTCTTTACATCTTCCTTGGGGCTATATACAACTTCTTTTTTTTTTTTCTTGTCTCACTAAAGGAACTGCCCATCTTCCAAAAAGAAGTTCTCATCTGAGTTCCCAGGAGTAGCTAATTTAAAAAATCTTGAAATATATGGTAATAATTTTTCTAAGTATATCCCCAGGAACTAGGAAGTACCAAGCTCTTAAGAAGAGCAGGAAAAGTCTATGCTAATGAAAAGGGACCATTCAGGGTTCCATTAAGAAAGAAGGGCTCAGTTGACAGTTTGACACTTTTGCAGGCCACCAGAAATGTGGCCTGGGGCTAGTGGTTGAAGGAGAGGATATTTTCTGTCTCGTCCCAAAAGTCCTCTTGATTGGCACAGTGACTCTACAGAAATCAGTGAAGAGGAAGGAACACTGAATGTGGAGTCTGTAACTGGGGTTTTGATCTGGTATTTATGATCTATATTACCTTGAAATCATTTAATCTAGTTGGGCCTCAGTACTCTTATCTGCAAAATGAGTAGATCAAAATAGAATATCCCTAAAGTCCTTTCCAGATCTTTAGCCTATGGATTTGTCTCTCTGTGGGACAAAAAAACCTAGGAGCTAGATTATAAGCCTCCTCCTACTCAACTCATTAGTCAAGAAGACAGAAATGGAAAAAAAAAAAACCACTTGCTAAAATACTTGGAGTCCCCTAGAAAGCAGGTGATAGATAAATATAAGTTATTAATAGAATTCTTAGTCAAAACTTAGCTGGATTTGTTCTCCAGAACTTTAAACATAAATTATGTGGGCAGTCATCTGTGATGAGCTAGGAGTACTAGGAAGGTTACAGTTTAAAATTATCTCCCTGAGTCAGATGATTAGAGTATATAAAATTCTGTCATAGTCACCCATTGCTTTGGGATGAACTCCATTTTCCCCTTGCCTTGAAGTGGTTCACTTTTTATATTTATTTTCTCTTTTAAAATTCCTGGAAGGGAAACAGCTAAAACTAATTTACTCTAAGGAGTTAACGGGTTAATTCCTTTTTGATAGGACAGTATGGGTAGGGGAGAACACTGCAAGGCTGGGGGCAGTTAAAGAAGGAGTAAGATGCCGAAAGGGAAGGGGAGACGTAGTGAAAACCATTTTCATCCACTTAAAATTTCACTGGAACAAATTTGTGAATGATATTGACTAGCAAGTCAGCCTGATGGTCACCAAGACCAGGGAAATTCTGGGGTCCTCCCCCTTCCCCACCCTTCTCTGCTGATTCAGCACAAGTAGGTCACCAACATCAGCCTGCTGGAGTAACAATGGAGCCTTGAGTTCCTCAGGTGAGCGTCTCCTTGGTACCTGGGAAGGGAAGGACTCTCGGGCTGGGATTCAGGCATCTGGGGATGGCCCCAGGGGAGCCAGGGTTGTTGCCCCTGTGGCCCTTGGGATTCTCTGAGCCCAAGAGTCCTTCCCATGGAGACGGTGGGAGGTGGGGAAAGGGATGAGCACGGGTGGACCCGTTGCCAAGTCCAGGACGGCATCTGTTATGACACGGCTCTGGAGGAACGCTTTCTTACTGGCAGTATATGCTGTTCTCAAACTCGCCAACTTCCAGGGGAGAGAATTTGACCTTGATTTTCTGACTTTTCCCAACTGGGATGATGCCGCTGATGGGCTCCATGGAGAAAGGGTAGGTGGAGGAGGTGCTGTAGGCATGGGATAAAAAGCTCTCTGTGGTGCTTCCCCCACGGAAAGTCCCCCCACTGGACAGCTCCTTGCGGGCTGTGTCAAATATAGTACCTAGGAATGTAAAGCAAACAATTAATGCTGAATTATTCAGTATCTCAGAGTTGAGAAAGGTCTCAGAGGGCAGGGGCTTTTGCCTCTTTTTGTATCCCTAGCATCATCACCAGTGCCTGGCACACAAGAGGCGTTTAATAAATGTTGATTGATTGGTCTCGTTCAACCTGTTCCGGAACCAGAATTCCTTCTGTCACATGATATTTTTGCTTGAATAGCTCCAGTGAGAGGGAATCTGTGACTTCCCAAGCCTGTCAATTTTATTTTCAGGAAAAAGTAAACAAGCTACCACTTGTGAAGCTTGCTAGGACTTACAGAACACCCTGCACACATTATTTCATTTGAGCCTCAGGCAGGTGGTCGGTCCACTCACATTCATAAAGCACGTACTTTGTAGCAGGTACACTGAGTGCTGGGAACACAAAGAAAGGCAAACCTGTGGTCTTGTCCATCAAAGAACCTACATTCTAATGGGGAGATGCTACACAAACTACTCTGTGCATGCATGATCTAGAGTAAACTCAGAGAGAGAGAGAGAGAGAGAGAGAGAGAGAGCAATAGCCGTGTAGGGGACGGCTCCCGGGGAAGGGCACTGCTGTCAATAAGGAGGCAGAGAAATCTGGAATCACAGGACCCAAGTTCAAATCTGCTCAGACACGTGTAAACCATGGGCTCTGGGCAATCAGTTTCTCATCTATAAAATGAAGATTAATAATAGCATCTACCTCCCAGGGCTGTTGTGAGGATTCCTATGAGATAATATCTGTAACATCCCTAGCATAGGGCCTGGCAAATAATGGGCACTATATAAATGCTCATTATTATTATTATTGGAGGATTGTTATGAGGATCAAAAACTCTTTGCAAACATTAAAAAAGCTAAAATAAAATACTAATTATTATTATCTCCAGATCCTACAGATGAAAGAACTGAAGCTTGGGGGGAGGATCACTGATTTGCTAATTAGGGTCACCTAGATGATGAGACCAAGAGTCAGAAGTTGAACTGAGGTTTCTCCTGAGGCTAAAGACCGCACCCTTTCTCATGTTTTCCCTGCCCCAGGTCCCCTTGAGGCACGAGGGTAACTTGTCTTTGGCGAGAACTGTCCAAGTGCGATTCTTTGGGGCAGTTAGAAGGCACCAGCCCTGGAGTCAAGAGGACCTGAGCTCAAATCCAACCTCAGACGCTTAACACTTCCTAACTAGGTGACCCCAGGCAAGTCACTTAATTTCAATTACCTCACAAAAAAACCAAACCAAAACAAATGTGATTCTCTCCCCCACGATCTCCAGGGTCATCTGTTGGGTCCTGATGAGGGCATTCTTTGGTTTCTGGGGTGCCCCACAGTCTCCCACAAACACTTTTTGTTGTTTCATTGTGGTAGGTCGATGTCACCTTACCTTCTAGTGATGAGGACAAGCCACAAAGGTCACCATGAACATAATTCAGTCTATCAACAAGTATTTATTAAACACCTAGAATATGCCAGACACTCTGCTAGGCACTAGGGACACAAATACAAAGAAGGAAATTACCCATATTCTAAAGAAGTCTGTATTCTAATGAAGGAGACAAGCATGACATAAAATATATTCAGCATAAATATAATGTGAATAAATGCAGATATATTTTTTGCTGTCATTTTCAGCCACGGCCACTCTCTGTGACCCCATTTGGGGTTTTCTTGGCAAAGATAATGGGGGGCTTGCCATTTTATTCTGCAGCTCATTGGACAGATAAGGAAAATGGGCCCAACAGAGTAAAGTGATCTGCCCAGGTTCTCCCAGCTGAGGATTTGCACTCAGATGTTCCCGACAAATGGTCATTAAATATGAGTTAGTTTGAGAAGGAAGACGCCAGTCTGTGAGGACGTCAGGAAAAGCTTCCCATAGGAGATGATGACACCTGAGCTTCAATGTCTGGCACATAGTAGGTATAAAGAATGACCCCTGCTGTTCCTCCCACAGACAGCATGCAAGGATTCACTACTGCAGATCACAGAACATCCCTGACCGTCAGATTTCCTGTCCTTGCTAGTTTTTACTAGCAAGATAATAGCAGGGAGCATTTATGGAGGGCTTTAAGGCTGGCAAAGCACTTTACCTATCATTTGATAGGACTGATAGAGCCTGATCATTAAGCAAATGATCCCTGTATTTAATCTATCAACCGAGACCTCCAAGGGGACCTGGATCTTTCTCTATTTGCAGGGTAAAAGATTGTCTTCCTTTTGTGCAGCGTGTTTAGCACCCAGCAGAGTGCTATGTACCCAGTGCTAAGCACGGCAGGAGCTTAATCAACACCTCTTGATAGACTTTGCAGGGACTCTTCCGTCTGGTAGCATTTTAAAGGAGTTTTGTTTTTGTTTTTTTTGCAGATGGGGGTGGGGCTTGTTTGTGGTTAGGCAGAATGATGGAGCAGACAATTTGTGATGTTTTTTTTCTAGATTAAAACATTCCATGGAGTGAAATGTTTGAGAATCTCCGTTTTCTAATAATCAAGTTTTTTTAGTGGCCTCTTTAGGACCCAACTCAATGGGACACTTTGATACTTCTAAAACCCACGAGCTTGCTGGTGTTCCTCCCCTGACTTAGATTGAGCTTTCTATGACTTTATGAATGGCTTCTGGGAGTTGTGGCCAGAAAGTTTATCACTCTGAAGCCAACCTGGCATTGGGTGACATGGAAACCATCAGCAAGATTGGGGGAAGCCATTCCTGCCTGATAGAACCTTTATTCCCTTGGCCATACCACATGGGGGTCAACAATAAATTAGAAGATGCTGGTCAACCGCAGAGAAGTTTCCATATATCCTTGAAAATAGGGGAAAGACTCAAGAATCTCTCTCTCATTGTTCATTGGAAAGAGGGATTTTGTAAAGTCACAATTGCTGGACCCACGGTTCAGTCCAGGCTTAGCAATAGCTCTTTCAGAGACCCTCTCTCTTATGTCTACCACTCATCATGGCTATTCTACTTAACTGTATAAAAGTCCCATCCAGTTAAGTGATGAATTTTTTGAAGACCGGTCCTTACTTCTATGGTCCCCAGACCCACCAAGATCTAGCCTAGTATTTTGTATGCAATTGGTGCTTGCTAAGTGTTCATTGAATGGATTGATGAATGGAAGGCCCTTTTATGAGCACATTTATGTGATTCATTGCGCTGGAGTTTGCCATGACCAAAGAGTCCATCACCTAGTGGCCAAGGTGCTGGTAATGAGCATTTGTGCTTAATTATGCCAGTCTTGAGCCTCAGAAACCATCTGTCACCAGCATGATACCTTCCATATTGGTGGATTCTCGCCATTGTTTGTACTTCCCTGGTATAACCTTTGAAAACTCAGGGTTGCTTTTGTGATGACACATCTGATTCCTTAATTAATTAATCTGATGCCTACAATTAATCTTGGTGAAGGCCCAGGAGAAGAACTGGCCGATATTCTCTCTCTCCTCATTCCCCAACTCTGCAGTAATAAAAGTTTTATTTTATGCTAAAACCCAAGGAGATGCCATTTGGTACCCGAGTGTGGCAGCTGCCTGTACGAGGCAGGGCCAAGCAGCACGAAGCAAGCTGAGCATATTTTAATTATTCTCGGTCATTAAACAGAGTCTGCAGGGGTGGAATAGGACTATTTCTCCTGTCTTTCCACTGGAAAAAGTGCTGGCTGTGGAGTCAATAGGCAGGAGCTTATCTTAGGTTTGTGGCTTGCTACCTGATGTGCCCTCGGGCAAGGGATATCTAAGCTTCCCTGGCCTGGGCTTGCCCATCTGTCTGGGGATCCATGACCCCTGAGGCTCTAACCCTTGACCCGAGGTGTGAATCATGGGATTCCCTTTTACCAGCTGGGTGGCTCAGGACATCCCACCGTCCTTTCTGTGAGCCTGGGTTTCCTCCTCTATAAATTGAAGGGATGGGCCTGTATCATCCCTAGGCTCTTTTGCAGCCGTGGCACAATGTGAATGCTGCTGCCAGGAGAGATCTAGCATCTCTCCCACCATTTCTTGGCTTTAAGAGGGATTGGTCCTTAAAGTGACCAGGCAAAGTGTACATTCTATCTGAAAGCTTCCCTTTCCTTGACTGTACCCTGCAAATAGAGAAAGCTTCCAGTTCTCCAATTCTTCCAGTTCTTGGAGGTCTCGGTTGATAGATTAAATACAGGGAATCATGACCCTATTTGCATTCCTCCTCATGTAACCCATGAAAGCAGTTCTCATTGGCTGGGATCCTTTCAGAAATAAGGTCCACAGGGAGCGGGCAGGCTGTTATTCATAACGCTTGGCTAACAGAGGAGTGTCCCTAAGACCGAAATGACAAAACTCCAGAAACGGGGTTAATGGCAAGGCTGGGGAGACAGGGACTTCCAAAAATAAATGCGGTTTCTGATGTTCCCTGGACCCACAGGCCCAGCATGTTTTCTACTCAACAGCCATGACAGAGAAGCACCTACAGAACCATCTCAATTTGAGATTCCGTTGGTCTCCTCTTGCCCGGCCCCATGGGAGCCCTTCTCAGAACTTGGGGTGGCTCGCCACAAGCCCCCAGTGACGTACCCGTTGGACCTCGAGAAGCTGAACTCTGTGGGTTGGCGAAGCTGACAGCCTTGGCTGGCTCGTCAGAGGACAGCAGCCAGGTGAATCCCAGCTGCACCGCTCCAGTGTTAGTCAAGTCGAACCTGCAGAGAGACAACCTTGTTGGAGAAGAGGCCTTTATTCTCAGTCCTTCAATCCTGCCTCAGGTCAGGGGGGAGAGAACAGCGAACCCAGCTAAAATTCTGCAAGAATCCTTTCCTAATCTTCCCTGATGCTAGCTCTGTCCCCCTGGAATGATCTCCCATTTATTCTGTATATGTCTTGTTCATCCACGGTTATATGTATGTCATCTCCATTGGGCTGAATTCCTTGAAAGAAGGGTATTCCCTTTGCCTTTATTCCTCCACTGATTCCTATATATTCTCTCTATATTATATAGTCCTATATATTCTCTCTATATAGTATGTATTCCTCCACAGAGTCTGGAGTATAAATGTACTTCCATATTATTCATATTGTGAAAGAAAACACACTCTTTAAAAAAAAACTTAAGAAAAATAATGTTTAAAAAAGTATACTTCAATCTGTATTCCCAGGGGGAAACCCCCATTTCTCTCAGAGCAAAATTTTGCATGACATTTAATAAGCAAATGCTCTTCCTCATGCTGAAGGACCAGAGGAATAATTCTAATGTTTATGGATATTTCTAATATGTTTGGATTCCAAGCTGAGAAACCCAAGACCCTTGCATGAATGGAAGGCTTACACAGCATGCTCTGCTGTGTTTGTGGCTTTCTGTGACTCACTCGAAAACTCGGGTCTGGAAAACCATTGTGTCCTTAAAGTTCACTTCTTTCACTTGGGAGCTGAAGGAAGCATAATCTATCACTGCACTGATGTAAAGATCCAGGTCTTGGTAGTTTTCTTCCAGGACTGTGTGTGCAGGCTCGGGGTCAGTCTCTGTCACCTAGAAATCAAGGAAGCTCATCAGGGGGAGAGGTGTGGAAACTCTTGTTGGGATCAGGTAACATCCACTTAATGGCAAGCCAGAGGCCTCCCTGTACCCCATTCAGACCAATCAGGCTGATGGACCTTAGGTCGAGACCCAAAATCTAGAGGAAATGATTAAGGGATGTTTAATACATATCATGGACAGGAGGAATCATAAAACCTAAAAGGGTATGTCACAACCTAAAGCTTTGGAGAGACATGTTTCCATGTTCATGGTGTCCAAGAATCAAACAAAGTCTATGATTCTAAAAATATATGAAGAAGAAAAAACATTAGCATTCCCTGAACTATTTCCTTCATTTTCATGACTGAGAACTGGGTGAAAGCTCAGTGGGATAAAGGAATTAAATTAATGCCTGATGGTTTGAAAAACCCTGGGCTGGGAATCAGTAACTCCAAGATCCTTCTCACAGTCAGAAGACTTTTTAGGATGCCATACAGCCTTTCTGAAGCTTTACAGAGATGCCAACATGGAAATACTCTCAGAGGTGGCTTCTATTTGAAGTTCTGTTAATTAGTTTTCAAACTATGTCAGCCTGGTACACAGTAAGCACTCAATAAATGTTATTTCCCCAGGTACCTCCAACTGGATCCACTCACTTTTTTTTTGGCAGGCATGTTGGGAGACTTTCCAGAATCTATCCACTTGACAGTGCGCATGTGGTTGTCCCAGTCTGGAACCTGGTCCACAGGCTGCTGGAAAACGATTCTGGAGAGCTTGCACTTCACCAAGGATTTCTTGAGGTTGACCGCTGCGCGAGATCTCAAAGTCACCGTGATGTCCTTGGAACATCCAGCGTGAAGGTGGCCAGCCTAAGGGAGGACCTGGGATTATGTTCTCATGAAATCAATCCTGAATCTTGACTGGGACTTCCTCAGAGAGGAGCAGGGAAAGCTAAGGCTTCAATATAAAGTGGATCATTTACCATTGAATATGCAGGCGCAAAGATACCTGTCTTTTGGTCAAAAATATATGTTTATCAACATTCTATACATCTAGGGATGGAAGAGAGGACAGGTTCTATTATAAAATGATGTTTAAGGGTAGTTAGATCACAGATTTAATCATGTTTTCCAGACACAAAGAGATCTATGCCTTTTTTCTAGTGACAAAGGAAGGTTACAATGTACATTTTGTCCATGCCTCCTTTTTGCTGAGGTCAATTCGATCTTCCTCAAGGAAGAGGAAGATCGAATTGACCTCAGTCATCCCCTATCCTTTCCCGCAGGCTATTCTGTACAAGGACAATCCATCTATGTGTTCTTAATCCCAGCCCCTCCTGTTTTCTTCAACAGAAATCCCGCCTTTCCCAATCATCCCTCTTGTTGTAATTTTCTTTTTTTTATAGCTTATATACATGTATTTCTATATTATTCATATTGTGAAAGAAAAAAGACCCCCTAAAAAATTTAAGAAAAATAATGTTTAAAAAAGTATTCTTCAATCTGTATTCAGTTCTTTCTCTGGGAATGGATAGCATTTTTCATCATAAGTCCTTCAGAGCTGTCTTGAGTCACTGCATTGCTGACAATAGCTAAGTCCTTCACAGCTGATCATCTTTCAATATTGCTGCTCTTTGTGTACGGTGCATTTCACTTTACATCAGTTCATGGAAGTCTTACTGGGTTTTTCTGAGAGCATCTTGCTCATTATTTCTTAAAGTGCAATGATATTCCATTACAATCACCTTTTCAGCCATTTCCCTATTGATAGGCATTCCTCAATTTCCAATTCTTTGCCACCAGAAAAGAGATGCTATAAATATTTTTTGTACATATAGATTTTTTTCCCTTTTTGTTTTTGGGATACAGATGTAGTAGTGTTGTTAGGATAAAGGGTATGCATGATTTTATAGCCTTTGAGGCATAGTTCTAAATTGCTTTTTCCCCCCCTTTTCTGTTAACTAATCTAATTTGTACAAGATAGCATCTCAGAATTGTTTAATTTGTATTTCTCCAATCAATAGTGATTTAGAGCATTTTGTTTCATAACTTTGATTACTTCATCTGAAAACTATTCATATCTTTTAATCATTTATCAATTGAGGAATGGCTCTTATTTTTATAAATTTGACTCAGTTTTCATTGAGAAATGAAGATTTTTCAGAGTAACTTGATTCATTTTTTTTCACAGTTACCTTTGCTAACTGTATTTCCCTCTGTCCAATTCTACCTGTTAATTCTATTTTCTCTTTTTTTACCCTATCCTCAAAAGTGCTTCTGAGTACCATCTTCCCCATTTGTCCTTTCTTCATTGTATACGAAGGTGATTCTCCCTTCTCTTATACCCTTCTCCTCCTACTTTCTATTTCTATACACAATTGAGTATGTCTGTTATTCCCTCTTTGAACCAATTCTAATGAGTAGGGTTCACTCACATTCCCTGATCTCCCCAATCTTCCCTTCCACTATAAAAGCTTTTATTTGACTTTTCATATGAGATAATTTATTCTATTTTACCTCTCCCTTTCCTTTTCTCTCAGTGCATTCATCCTTCTCACTCCTTAGTTTTATTTTATTTTTTTAGATATCATCCTTTCTTATACAACTCACCTGGGCCCTATGCATATATACTCCTTTTATCTTAATAATGTGAAAGTTTTGATGAGTTACAAGTATCATCTTCCCATGTAGGAATGTAAACAGTTTAACTTAAGTCCCTTATAACTGAGGTCATCTTTTGATGCTTTCCTTGAATCTTGTACTGAAAGTTAAATTTTCTATTCAGTTGTAGTCTTTTCACCAAGAATACTGGAAAGTCCTTTATTTCATTCGATGTTCATCCACCCACCTCCTTTATCCTCAGTTTTGCTGGTTTGGTGATTCTTGGTTATAATCCTGACTCCTTTACTCTCTGTAATAAGATATCCCAAGCATTCTGATCCCTTAATGTTGGAGTGTTAAATCTTTTTTCCCTCTTTTTTATTGATTTAGTTTTTTCTGGTTATACATGTATATTAACTTTTTAAGTACACATTTCTTCACAAATAATGTTGGGAGAGAAAAATCAGAAGAGGAAAAAACCACGAAAAAAAAGTGAACATAGCATGTGTTGATATATATTTAATCTTCATAGTTGTCTTTCTGGATGTGGATGGCATTTTCTATCCAAAGTTTATTGGGATTGCCTTGGATCACTGCTAACAAGAATGAAGGCTTCCATAGTTGATTATAGCTCTTGTAATTTTCAATCTCTCCCTAGACTGTACTGATTCCTTTCCTAAACCCACTTATCTTCCATCCTCAAAAAACCTCACTAGATCCTATCATCCCTCAAAGCTGTTGTTTTACTTCTTTTTTTCTCTTCCAGCCAAAATCCTAGAAAAGAGTCTTCTTCACCCACTACTTCCATTTTCTCTCTTCTCACTTGTTTCTCAACCTTAGACAGTCTGCTTTCTAACCTTATCGCCTGTGAAACCTGGAGGTCTCTACCAGCGCCAAGCCAGGAAATGGAATTGCTTCCATATGAGTTGTTTTAGGAAGATTCTGACCATCACCTGGAAGGATAAGGTCCAGACACTGAGGGCCTTTCTCAAACCAAACTGCCAAGTGTTCTGACTGTGCTGCAGAGAGCACCTTAATATGGCTGGTCGTGTTCCTCAGATTGCCTAAAAGATTATATTACAGAGAAGTCATCCAAGGCAAATAAATGTTCACGTGGGAGTCAGAAGTGCTATGGGGACACTCTCAAGGTCTCTCTGAAGACGTCTGGGAGTGCCTACCTGGCACAGGACCGCCCAGCGTGGGGTGCCCAGGTGAAGAACTTCAGCAGCTCAAAAGAAATGTGAGATGCTCAAATGGAGAGTATCCCACCCCAAACATTGACTATCTGTATCTGTCTGATCCGATCTCATTAGCTGAAACTTGGCTTTAACCAATAACATGTCATTTGGTCTCTTGGACCAAATCTAACTCCTCTCTCCTCCTCTCCTGGTTCACAACTGCAGGATCTCCCTTCCTCACTCCAGAGCCTCCAATCTGTTGCCCAATCCTCTCACAGCTGGTCCCCTTTTCTTCACTCCCAGAGTCTTCCCTCCACTTCAGATACTCCTGCATCCAGACCCTGACCTGGCCTTTTACACTAGGTCTCTCTGCCTTACGTATCCCCTCTTTTCATAATGGCTAAAGACTTTTTCTCAAGTCTGTGTCAATAAAACACAGGTTCCCAATTAACAACTCCAAGGTCAAGTATAGATGGTTCCTCTCTTTGGCTTTAAAAGCTTCACATCTTATTTCCTTCCCACCACTCTGTGGTCCAGACACACGTGGACTGGTCTTCCAATACCAAGGCTCTCCAATGGCTATTCCCAGAGCCTGGAATGTATTTTCACCTCTCCTCTAACTCTTAGAATCCTTTGTTTCTTTCTTCAAAACTCACTATAAGCTCCCCTCAAATTGTCTTGTATTTATTTTCTAAATTGTTTATTCATATTTATTGGGTACTCATTATGTTCCTGAATACAAAGTATTCAGGGCAGCTATTGCTTTATTTTTGCCTTTATATCCTCAGCATCTAGTTCCCTCTCAGGTACACTTAACATCTGTTTCCTGAAAAAACCTGGGAAGACCTATATGATTGATGCAAAGCAAAATGAACAGACCCAGGAGATTATTGTACATACTAACAGCAATATTCCATATTGATGTTTAACTGTGAAAGACTTAGCTATTCTGATCATTATAATGATCCAAGATAATTCTGAAGGACTCATGATGAAAAAGCCTATTCACCTCCAGAGAAAGCTCTGATGAAGTTTGAATTCAAATTTAAATGTAATTTTTTCACTTTTTCTGGCTATTTTTTTTTGCCAATATAGACAATATAAGTTTTGCATGACTTCACAATTATGATTGATTATATTGCTTGTCTTCTCTTTGGCTGAGGGAGGTACCTCTCCAAACAGAAATAGCACATGACAGGATTGGTCTTTTTGGGTCAAAACTGCTGGAATATTTGTGCTGTTGTTCAAGCTCTATATTGAAATTTTCCCCTAGAATATGTGTGTCCTCTTAATCTTGACTTAAATATCATTCCCTTAGCTGGAAGCAGGCAGATTACCTTTCTGCCTTATTACTAGGTTTTGCTAGGATAGTATGCCCAAATAAAGACCTGTGTACAGAACAGAGACATCTCTGGAATTGTAATATGCAATTTTTTCCCCTGAGCTCAGACTAAGTTCTTGTGGCTGTATGAAATTCCGAGGTGCTGGATGCCATGTATCAAGGTAAGTGATCTTTCTTGAACACACAAGGTCCAGCCATCTCTCCTTTATTCCTGAGACTCCAAAGCTGGGGGGAGGGAAGGGGCAATTTTTGAGTGATAAAAAGTGATTGAAGCACCCAAGTCAGCGGGATGCTGAAATTGTGTTGGCCAATTTTTTAATGTATGGGTTACATTAAGGATGGAAGGCCTGATCAGAAATCATTAAATGGAGATGGAAATTTAAATTTCCACTCTAGCCCCACAATCTACTCATATGCTTTGTTGACTTTGACTAAAAGAGAAGCCTTTAGGAGACTGTATCTCGGAAGGCCCTTCTGAGCTGCCCCAAATGGTTGGGGCTTGCCTCTTGGTCCAGGTGCTAATGCCCAGGAACACGTTTGCTTTTTAACGGAGCGGGAGAGAACCCAGCCAGCCCATGCAGTGAGTGCCCGACAGCCCAGGCTTGAGCTGAGTCATGGAGGCTGTGGTGACTGTGCGAGGGACCCTTACCTGTGGGGAGAAGCGGAGGGGAGCCGGCACGGGCCACTCAAACCGGACGGCATTAACCTGGCTGCGGTTGGTCATTGTGAAGGTCACTTCATAGACACTGCCCACCTGGCAATCCCCGAACTGGAGGTGATCCACCCGGGCAGCTGGAAAGCAAAGGAGGAGCAGCTCTTCAGGCTGCCATGGCCACCCTGGAGCGAGTCTCCTGGAGCAGTCACTGACCACCCAGTGTCATTCCCTCGGTCTGTCACTATCTCTGAGATCTCCAGGCCCTTCCCAGCCTCCAGGCCCCCCAAACCAGCAAACCCAGCCATGGCTAGGTCCCCCAGCCCCACAGACCGCTCTTCCTTATCTGGGAAGTCTACGTTACAGCAGTTTGGGGACGTTTCCTCTGACTACTGCCTAACAGCAGATGGACACCTCGCCTCTGGAGGCTTCGGCTGCTCAGGGACTGGCCAGAGGACCGGTCACTGATGAATTATGTGGGCTCTGGACTGACAAGGACAAGTGGTGGTAAATGTGAGGGTGACTGGGGACAACACGAGCGACACGGCTGGAGAAGACCCTCCCCAGCCAGGCTCAGGGCCCGGCCCCACTCCCTTACACGCCATCAGCTCCTCCAGCATCTTGTCCTCCGTGATCTCAGTGATCTCCGTCTCCGACTTGGAGCTGACCGCCAGGCCGTGGATGTTGTCCAGGATGATGTCATCCTCGTAGCCCTCCCCCAGCAGCTGGATCGTGGTCTCCTCGTACTGGTTGTTGATCACAGACAAGTGGATGTGGCCAACCACTCTCCCCACCTTGCTTGGTTTGAAGTGAACGTCAAACTCGGCCGTGTCTCCGGAATAAATGATGAGGAAAGCCGTGTGAGCTTTCTTTGCTGCCCGGCAAAGGGTCAGGGTAGAGAAAAGAATGGCAATTTACAGAGAGAATAAAATTTAAGAGATATACAAATAAAATAAAATAATTCCCTAAATTTATAAAGAAATAAGAGAGAGTGGGAAGAGGAGGGGGGCATAGAAGGGTGTATAGTTTAATAAGAATGGGATAAAGAGGGAAAAGCATTTCTTTGGAAAGCTATAAAGTCTTCTAAATTCAAAGAGAAACAAGGGGAAAGGCGGAGGGAGAGGATAAGGGAGGGATCCTATGGGGAGGAGGTAGTTTAAGTAATAGGAGGGCAAGGTAGCAGTGAAGTGAAGGAGTCAGGAAGGATAAGAAACAAGAGCTACAAACATAAAATAAAGATCAGGAGCAGAATTTATTAGGTTAAAGAAAAGAAGGAGTAGGAATCTTAGACAAAGTTCAAGCTAAAACAGAGTTAATCCAAAGAAAAAACTGGGAAACTACACCATGTGTCAGCCATATTAGTCAATGTTGTTTGAGACGACTTAAAAACGAGACAGTAAAAGATTGGAATATTGAGGCGGTGTATGAAATGATGAGTCGGTGGATTTAGAAAACTATGGAAGGTTTGGGCTTATGAAGGAAGATGCTATCCACCTTCAGAGAAATGGAACAAGCAAGCATAGTGTGGTCTAACACAGATGCATAACAGTGCATATGTGTGTATTATTATATCTATGTACATATGTGTATGTATAATATATATATATATCTATGCTTAATCATTACCTTCTTGGGGGAGAAGGGAGGAGGGAGGAAATAAAGTAAAAAGTGCACAGCAGAGAACAAAAGAAAATGTACAAAGAAGCACAGGAATGATGGACAGCTCTGAACACAACATGTAGTATTTGTTACATCAGCTTTCTTGAAATGGAAATGTATAATTCATATTTTGCATCCTCTCATATTCTTATATTGCACATGGCAATTTTTTCTTAAATTTCATTTAAGTTTAAAATAAATATAAGAGGGAAAAAATTCAGTGTTGTATTGGGAATATTTATATCATTTATGCACAAATATATATATACATACACACATGTACACAGATACCTATGATCACACACAGATATATACACACATTGAAATGCACTTATGTAAGACCATTCAATTAGAGTTTGTCTCTTTTTGGGGAAGAATACAATCCGTCTCCTCCTGTTTGGGTCTGTTTGAATCCAATTAGGCCCCCCCACCCAAGCATCCTTCTACTTGCCTTTTCCATCAGGATTGTTCTCTTCTGTTAGGTAGACATAGTTGGTGGTGGGCCTGCCTTTCAGAGAGAAGACTTTTGTTCTGTCCTTCAAATCAACATGTAGCTGGAAAACAGAAATTGGGAACTGAGATTAGGCTCTGGACATGGCTCAAAATTCTTCCACTGGGGCTAAGCTTCTACAGAATAGAAGAACTGATTAGACTTGGTTCAATACCCAAACCAAAGATTCACAGCTAAATGAATAGGACATGGTTAAAAGATGTATATGTATGTGTGTGTGTATACATACTATATATATGGTATATAAAATGCTAAACACATATGTATGCACACATACTATATATGTGCACATATATGTATGTGTGCATACATTATATATATATATATGCTATAAAATGCTATATATACACACATGTATGTATGGACACACACTATATATATGCTATATAAAATGCTATCTATCTATCTGTATACCCACATATATGTATGGGTGCACACCACTTTCTGTCCTAACCCTAAGACAACTTAAGAGTTCCAGAGGTCTCAGACCTCTTCCTGTGGTGTCTGCCCTTGTCCAGCTTTCCTTCCCTGACACAGTTGATGGGCACTGTGGAACAGCTCTCGCCACCTGAAGCCAGGGTTTCTCAAGGAGCCCACCTGGCTGCCACAGCCCTTTCCCCGGAGGCTTGAGCTTCGAGGTCCCAGCTGAGAACCAGCCCTGGGAACCACAGACACTGTGGGCTAACAATGGAAGCAGACAGCCCGTGCTCCGGGGTTTGGGTTTTGTTAGCCTGGCTGCAGAGGCGGATGCAGCCATCTGCAAGCTCTCACCAGGACAAAACCAAAGGGACCTGGCTCCCAGTGAGGACTCCCTAGGCTGAGAGGCTCCCTTCTTGGTGAAAGAGCATTGTGGGCAGCCTTAGGAAGTCACCAGGGCCGTCACTCAAAGACCATCTATGGAGAGCCCTCTGAAGTGACTGAAGTCATGACTGAGCCAGACAATGGCAAAAAGACAGGCCTTTTTGGTGACTTTTCATGACAAGACTGTCTTTCAAGAATGTGATATTGTACTGTAAGGAAAGCCTTATCTAAGCAAGGAGCTCAGGGGCTCCAAGGGGACTGGGGAACTCTGGAGGCTGCTCCATGGAAGAAAAAGTGTTTGGCTGGGAAAACTTAAGTGGCTGTGGCGATTTTGGTGGCAGTCATGGTGGCGGGGGAGGCAGAGGTGGCCACGGTGGAGCAGGTAATGATGGAAGCTGGTTGGACGTGGGGGGAACTACGATGATCTTGGCGACTACAACAATCTGAGTTTGGTCCCATGAAGGGAGGGCACTCTGGAGGCAGGAACTGGCCAATATTCTGCCAAACGAAGGTGGCTGTTGGTAGGGCCAGGAGCAGCAGTAGGTATGGCACGGAAGGAGACTAACGACTGTCAGGAAGCAAAGCTTAGCAGAAGAGGATGACAAAGAAATAATTACAAATGTATGAACTCCGACAACCACAGTGGTGGCGGGGCTTAACCGCTCCGAGACAACATTCTTCAGGTGAGACTTTCTGTGCATGGGCCGAAAACCAATCAAAAATGGATTTGTATTTGGGACTAATTATATAACAGGCTGTTTTAGCTTCTGTTCTGCGGAAAGTGTAAAGTCTTCCAACAGGTTTTTGGGTTTTTATTTTTTGCATTTGCACTGCAGGTTGATCATAGCCTGATTATAATGCTGAATAATTGCATCTGAAAACCAAAACCACAATTTAATCTGACAACTGTATTTCAATATGAGTGGTTTCCTTTGTAATCTTATGTGTTCTGGGCATTTCAAAACATGACTGTGAGGAGTCCTAAATTTTACCCAATTGCTTGAGGGATTCACGTTCTAGAAAAAGTATCCAGAACTCCTGTTCTGGCCCAATTGCTTCAATTTCCACAAAAGCCTCAGAAATGGGAGTTAATTTTCCCAAGGTCACAGGACCAGCTGTGGTAAAATTGGTATGAGGGCTTTGGTCTCCTGCCTTCTAGTCTAGTGCCCTTTTCCCTCTGTCATTTAACAAGAAAGTCAAAGTATAGAAGAGAGAGAGTTTAATGCTGACATCTCTTGGGGTAACTAATGACATGAGGCACAATGACTTGATATATCAGTTGAGTGTCAGCACCTTCCTTAACAAGCTCCATTTTGTATTTCTTTTTTTTAGAAAAAGAAAAAAAAACTTTTCCATCATAAAGGAAGTCATATTCTTTTTTGCTCATTAAAGAACCGATGAGGATATATGTACATGTCAAGATGATCATCAGCCAGCTCCAGGAGCTGAAGCCAAGAATGGCGGAAAAGAGAAGCCCTCAGCTGAGCTCTCTCCACATTCCCTTCTGAACAACTTTAAAATAAGTCATTAAATTGAGTTCTGGAGTGACAGAGCCAACAAAAGATCATAGAAAGACATTGCAGGAGGACATAAAGTGATGTGGAGGAGGAAGATGACTCTGAGCTCTTGGATAAAACACCAGTGGTGGGCCCAGGAGGCAGTGTCAGAAGCAGCTGCCGCCTCAGGAGCTTTCAAGCCAAAGATGGTAAGGGGACTTTAAATAAGGAGATAACAAGGATCATGTACTATTTTTTTTTGATCATGTACTATTAACAAGTGAGATTTATGAAGTGGTTCAATGGTAGAAAAATTATCAGGAAAACTGACCATATTAATAATGATAACGGAAAACACAGAATTACAACAATAGATGCAGAAAAAAACACTCATCCCTATTATAAAACGCTAGCAGTTATAGGAATCAATTGGAGTCTTTCTTTTTCAAAATTTTAAAAACATTTTTGTAAAGTTTTAAGGTCCAAATTCTATTCCTCTCTGTCTTCCTCTCCTCCTACCTGAGATGATAAGAAGATATAGGTTATATATGTGCAAATATGTAAAACATTTCCATATTAATAATTTTTGTATAAGAAGACTCAAATAAAAGAAAAAATTAAAAGTGAAAATAGCATGCTTCTGTCTGTATTCAATGTATATCAATTTTTTTTCTCTTGAGGCGGATAGTCTGCTTCATGATTAGTCCTTTGGAACTGTCTTGGACCAATATTCTCCTAATTCTGTTAACTGCACTCTCCATTACTTCATTAAATCTTTCCAGGTTTTTCTGAAATAATCCTACTTGTCCTATCTTACAGTATGATAATATACTACTACAATCACATAACACAGTTAGTTTGTCCATTCTCTAACTGATAAACATCCCTTTGATTTCCAATCTTAACCACCACAAAAAGAGCTGCTATAAATATAGGATCTTTTTTCTTTTTTAAATGATGTCTTTGGGTTCTAAGACCTAACAGTGATATTGCTGAATCAAAGGGTTTTATAGTCTTTTGGACATAGTGAAATGGAGCTTTTCTTACTATCTATCTAAAAGTATTATCTATCTAAAACCAAGAGCAAGCGTTATTTATAATAGGGATAAACTTGAATACTTCCCAATAAGATTAGTAGTGAAGCAAGGATGTCTATTATCATCACTATTATTCAATATTGTACTAAAAGTGCTAGTGATAGCAATAAGGGAAGACAAATAAAGGAATAAAAATAGCCAATGAGGAAACAAAATTATCACTCTTTGCACATTTATAATGATATACTTAGAGAATCCTAGAGAATCAACTAAAAAGTACTTGAAACAATTAGCAACTTTAGCAAAATTGTACTATATAAAATAAAGCTACATAAACCATCAACATTTTTATACTACCAACAAAAATAAAAGATAAAAGACATTCCATTTCAAATAATTATAGAAAATATGAAATATTTGGAAGTCAACCTGCCAAGACAAACCTAGGGAAGATGTAAACACAATTAAAAAATACTTTTCAAATTAAAGACGTATCTAAACAATTGTAGAAATATTAATTACTCAGGGTTAGGTTGAACCAATATAACAAAAATGACGACGTATTTAAGTTAATTTGTTTATTCAGTGCCATACCAAACTACCAAGAAATTATTTTGTAGAGCTAGAAAAAATAATAACAAAATTCATTTGGAAGAACAAAAGTTCAAGAATATCAAGGGAAATAATGAAAAAATAATATTGAAGAAAGTGTCTTCGTAGTTCCAGAATTCAAACAATGACAAAGAGGCAATCATCAAAACAAGCTGGTATTGGCCAAGAAATCAAGTAGTGAGCAATGAAATAGATTAGGGACACAACACATCATAATAATCTATCATAGTAATCTAGTACTTGATAAACCCAAAGATCCAAGCTTTTGGGGTAAGAACTCACTATCTCTACTGGAAAGCAGTCTGACAAAAACTAGTCTTAGACCAACATCACATACCATATATTGAGATAAGGTCAAAATGGGCAAACTATTTAGACATAAAAGGGGATATCATAAGTAAATCAGGGAAGTGTGGAAAAAATGTATCTGTTAGATCCATGAATAAGGGAAGAGTTGATGTGCAAATAAGAAGCAGAGGAGACTATGGGAAACAAAATAAATGATTTTGAGTACAATGAAATTAGAAAAAAACTTTTTCACAAAAAACCTAATGCAACAAAAATGAGAAGGAAATGAAATGGGAATTTTTTTTTTGCAAAACGTTTCTCTACCTATACCCAAAGAAAGAACACTCGGAAATGAATGTAAACTGTTTGCATTTTTTTCTTCCTGGGTTATTTCTACCTTCTGAATCCAATTCTCCTTGTGCAATAAGAGGACTGTTCGGTTCTGCACACATATATTGTATCTAGGATATACTGCGACATATTTAACATATATAGGACTGCTTGCCATCTAGGGGAGGGGGTGGAGGGAGAGAGGGGAAAAATCGGAACAAAAGTGAGTGCAAGGGATAATGTTGTAAAAAATTACCCTGGTATGAGTTCTGTCAATAAAAAGTTATAATAATAATAATAATAATAATAATAAATGTTTCTTTAATAAAAGCTTCTTTCTTAATCATATAGGAAACTGAGTCAAATTTACAAGAATAAGAACCATTCCTCAACTGACAAATGGGCAAAGGACTGGCCGTTCTCAGAAGAAGAAATTAAGGTTATCAAAAAAATCCACTGAAGAAAACAACACTTTGAAAACTAGAATTAATCAAATGGAAAAAGAAATACAAAAGCTAACTGAAGAAAATCATATATTAAAACTAGCACCAGGAAAGTGGAAACTAATAACTTTTTGAGACATTAAGAATCAGTCAAGCAAATTAAAAAGAATGAAAAAACAAAGAAAATATAACATATTTCACTGAAAAACAAAACAGCTGAACTGGAAAATAGATCCAGGAGAGACAATTTTTTTTTATTTTATTTTTTTTATTTAATAGCCTTTTATTTACAGGATATATACATGGGTAACTTTACAGCATTAACAATTGCCAAACCTCTTGTTCCAATTTTTCACCTCTTACCCCCCCCCCTAGATGGCAGGATGACAGTAGATGTTAAATATATTAAAATATAACTTAGATACACAATAAGTATACATGACCAAAACATTATTTTGCTGTACAAAAAGAATCAGACTCTGAATTATTGTACAATTAACTTGTGAAGGAAATCAAAAATGCATGTGTGCATAAATATAGGGATTAGAATTTAATGTAATGGTTTTAGTCATCTCCCAGAGTTATTTTTCTGGGCATAGCTAGTTCAGTTCATTACTGCTCCATTAGAAATGATTTGGTTGATCTCGTTGCTGAGGATGGCCTGATCCATCAGAACTGGTCATCATCTAGTATTGTTGTTGAAGTATATAATGATCTCCTGGTCCTGCTCATTTCACTCAGCATCAGTTCGTGTAAGTCTCTCCAGGCCTTTCTGAAATCATCCTGTTGGTCATTTCTTACAGAACAGTAATATTCCATAATTTTCATATACCACAATTTATTCAGCCATTCTCAACTGATGGACATCCATTCAGTTTCCAGTTTCTAGCCACTACAAAAGGGCTGCCACAAACATTCGTGCACATACAGGTCCCTTTCCTTCTTTATAATCTCTTTGGGATATAAGCCCAGTAGTAACACTGCTGGATCAAAGGGTATGCACAGTTTGATAACTTTTTAGCATAGTTCCAAACTACTCTCCAGAATGGTTGGATTCGTTCACAACTCCACCAACAATGCATCAATGTCCCAGTTTTCCCGCATCCCCTCCAACAATCATCATTATTTTTCCTGTCATCTTAGCCAATCTGACAGGTGTGTAGTGGTATCTTAGAGTTGTCTTAATTTGCATTTCTCTGATTAATAATGACTTGGAGCATCTTTTCATATGACTAGAAATAGTTTCAATTTCTTCATCTGAGAATTGTCTGTTCATATCCTTTGACCATTTTTCAATTGGAGAATGGCTTGATTTTTTATAAATTAGAGTTAATTCTCTATATATTTTGGAAATGAGGCCTTTATCAGAACCTTTGACTGTAAAAATATTTTCCCAGTTTATTGCTTCCCTTCTAATCTTGTCTGCATTAGTTTTGTTTGTACAAAAACTTTTCAGTTTGGTATAATCGAAATTTTCTATTTTGTGATCATTACTGATCTCTAGTTCTGCTTTGGTCATAAAGACCTTCCCCTTCCACAGGTCTGAGAGGTAAACTATCCTATGTTCCTCTAATTTATTAATAATTTCATTCTTTATGCCTAGGTCATGAACCCATTTTGACCTTATCTTGGTGTACGGCGTTAAGTATGGATCAATGCCTAGCTTCTGCCATATTAGTTCAGGAGAGACAATTTAAAAATTAGTAATCTACCAGAGCTCAACAAAAACAAAAAAAGCTAGAGTATCATTGAAAAAATCCAATGATTACCTCCAGAAAGAGATCCCACAAAGAAAACCCAAAGAAATAGTTTTGCAAAATTCCAAAACTACAATCTCAAGGAAAAAGCTGCCAAAAAAATTCAGGTATTGAGCAGCCACAGTCAGGATTACCCAGGATCTGGCAGCTTCTGTATTAAAGTATCAGAGGGCTTGGAATACCATATTCCAGAAGGTAAACAACCTGAGATTACAACCAAGAATTAATTACTCAGTAAGACTGAACTTCATTTTGCAGGGGAGGAGATGGAGCTTCAATGAAGTAAGGGATTTTCAATGATTTCTTTTGAAAAGACCAGAACTAAACAGAACATTTAATCTACAAACACAGGATTCAAAGAGAACTATAGAAAGGTAAACAAGAAATACAAAAACCAAACTATATTATTTAAAGGTTAAACTGTTACATCCCTGGTTGGGAAAACAGAACACGTAACTTGAGTACTGTATCTTTTATTAAGGAAGTCAGAGGAGACATACATGGAAAGAGCATATAAATTGATTCTGATGTGATAATATTAAAGAAAAAGATATTAAGGGGTGGAAATGGATTGTACTGGGAGAAGAGGAAAGGGAAGATAAAATGAGATATATGAGATCACATGAAATGGCACAAAAGACCTATTACAATAGAGGGAAAGAAGGAAGGGGGATGAACACTGTCTGAAGCTTAAAAAATCTCATCATTTTTGGCTCAAAGGGAATAATATTTACTCACTTGGGTATAGAAATTTATCTTACCCTGTATGGAGGGAGGAGGAGAAAGGGGAAAGAAAAGGGAGGGAGTGGATAGAAAGGACATGACAGAAGAGAGAAAAGGTTGAGGGCAGAGTGGGTCAGAAACAAAATTATTAAGGAGCTGCTTCTCTGAATGGTGACTGGGGATTGCCTATTCTTCATCCACTGATCATACTTGCAAAGATATATGTCAGCAAGGCTGTCCAGCCTAATAAACTGGAGCTCTTTTCACCCTTTATGAGTCTCCTGTTTCATTCACCTCATCTCCGAGATCAAAGGGCTCATATGATTTTAGCTCTTAAGACAGCCACAACAGTGGGTCAGTGGAATAAGTTAGATACACATGGCCCAGTAATCAATGACTATAGTAATCTAGTATTTGATAAACCCCAAACTCTAGCTTCTGGGATAAAAAACTCACTATTTCACAAAAATTTGCTGGGAAAACTGGAAAATAATATGTCAGAAATTTGGTATAGACCTACATCTCACACCCTATACCAAAATAAGGTCAAAATGAGTAGACATGGGGCAGCTAGGTGGCACAGTAGATAGAGCACCAGCCCTGAAGTCAGGAAGACCTGAGTTCAAATCTGGCCTCAGACACTTAACACTTCTTGGCTATGCAACCCTGGGCAAGTCACTTAACCCCAGCTGCCTCAGGGGAAAAATTATCTCCAGTGTGAAATGCAAATTAAAACAATTCTGAGGTACCACCTCTCTCTAATTGGCTAAGAAAACAAGAAAAGATAATGCTGAATGTTGGAGGGGATGTGGAAAACTGGGACACAAATGCATTGCTGGGTAGAACTGTGAATGGATCCAACCATTCTGGAGAGTGATTTGGAACTATGCTCAAAAGGTTATCAAACTGTGCATACCCTGTGATCCAGCAGTGTTTCTATGGGGATTATATCCCAAAGAGATCTTAAAGGAGGGATAGGGACCTGTATGTGCAAAAATGTTTGTGGCAGCCCTCTTTGTAGTGGCCAGAAACTGGAAACTGAGTGGATGCCCATCAGTTGGAGAATGGCTGAATAACTTGTGGTATATGAATATTATGGATATTATTGTTCTATAAGAAATGATAAACAGGTTAATTTTAGAAAGACCTGGGAAGATTTATGTAATGCTGAATGAAACAAGCAAAACCAGGGACATATTGTACACAATAACAATGAGATTGTGTGATGATTGTCTATGACAGACTTGGTTCTTCTCAGCAGTTCAGCTATCCAAGGCAATCCCAATAAACTTTGGATGGAAAATGCTATTTGTATCCAGAGAAAGAACTATGGAGACTGAATGTAAATAAACACACGCTATGTTCACTTATTTTTTCTTTTTCTTGTTTTTTTTCCTCTTGTGGTTTTCTCCTTTTGTTCTGATTTTTGTCTCCCACCAAGATTCATAAGGAAATTGTAAAAAAAAAATGAATGTACATGTAAAACAAAGAATATTGTTTTTACATGTAACTGGGGAAAATAAAAACTTAAAAAAAAAGAATTGAGAGCAGGATGGTTTCAGAAAGACCTGGTACAAAGTGAACTGAGCAAATCTAGAAGAATACTGTACACAATAACAGCAACACTATAACAATTTTCAATTGCAAAACATTTAGTTACTTTGATCAAGACAATAATCCAAAACAATTTCAAAGGATTCATGATTAAACCTGCTATCCACTTCCAGGGAGAGAACTGATGAATTCTTAATGCAGACTGAAGCATACATTTAAAAACCTTTATTTTTTATTG
Organism: Sarcophilus harrisii; assembly: GCF_902635505.1. NCBI lineage: Eukaryota > Metazoa > Chordata > Mammalia > Dasyuromorphia > Dasyuridae > Sarcophilus > Sarcophilus harrisii. The sequence goes on along the minus strand of NC_045427.1, from coordinate 37,985,745 downwards.
TTCTGTATTTTCTTTTCCAACATGGTTTTAATATAGAAATGTTTTGCATGATCTCATGTGTGTAATCAAAATCAAATTGCTTGTCTTCTCAAAGAAGGGGGGAAAGAGTAGGAGGAAAGAAAAGAACTTGAAACTTAAAAATTTTACATGTAATTGGGAAATTGTTAATATAAAAATGGCTTTTAAAAAGATAATCACCCATTAAGCGTTTTAATTGAGCAGCTTCTATAGGCTGTGTTCTAGGAAGGTAGTATTGTATTTTTCTGGGACTCAATTTCTTCATCTGTAATGATCTGTCCATCTTTCAGTTCAGATGCTATCTTTTCAGAAAATTCTCTCTGATCCACCCAAGCTAGAAGCCACTATTCTTTGAACTACTGTTGTCTTTGCTTATACCATTCTCAACACTCAAAAGATAGTTTTTTTTTTTCATGAATACTGAGCTTATTATTTCCTTGAGAACAGGAATTATGTTTTCTCTATAGCACCAAATTTTATTCCAAAATGGCCTTGAGTAAATATTTGCTGTATGAATGAAACTTACTCAAATCTGGAGATCACATTAAAAATAGAGCTACTATGAGAAGAAAATTAAACTCTTCTCTCCAAGCTTCCAAAATCTTCCTCCTATGTAACAGGTCTCTCTCCTGAAGGGCCTTACCTGAGCAGGAATAGTTCCATTGTTCTTCAGGATGAGAGGAAGCTTCTGTGAATTGCCCAACAGGAGCCTCTTAAACAGTAAGAGAGGGTTTCCTTTATTGTTGTAGAGAATGGGCCGGACGACTGTCACTCGGGGTAGGTTCCCTTCTCCGAAGATATCAAAGGAGAGGCTTCGGTTCTTGGAGAGGAAACTGCAGGGAGCACAGAACCGGCCATTTGCCAGTGAGGAGGGTGACCTGGGGGCCCCAGGGACCCGCCCGACCCTCACGAAGAGGCCCTTGGGAGAATTACTTGGGCAAGCCATCTAAGAAGGCTTCAAAGAGACACTGGTAGCTCTGCATTGTCGGGGGAGTGAAGGTGACGGTGGCAAAGGCCTGGGAGCGGCTGGGAATGCTCAGCTTGGTGGGTTCCACTTCGAAGATGTCAGTGATCCGATTCACCACCTGGGGAGACAAGGCCATGTGACCACATGGCTCCTGGGCCCACCCTGGCCATCAGTTTACCCTTTATAGGAAGCCTTTCCCACTTTATGGGTCCCCTCGGCAGCTGCTGAATTTTTTGAGTATTTTGTCTGTACCTTTCCCTTCTCCCTGCCCCTTCATATTTCCATCTGTTCTCACAGCCTAACAATTTGAGGGGAGCACCTTTAGCCCCTTGGATCTCTGTATTTTTAGCACCCATTCCAATGTCTGCAAGTACGCTACAATGAAGGCTCTGAGCCTTCTCCTGAGCAATAACCTGGCTCCTGTGGACCACAGGCCCCCACACAGTGACTTCCTCTTACCTTGTTGGAAACAGGCTTGACAGAGACATTGATGTCACAGGGAATCTTTCCCGTGTTGCTGAGCTTGAATCGGGCTTTGGCTTGGTGTCCCACCAGCACGTTGCAAAATATAAATTTATTCTCGTCCTCCAAAAATATTCCTCCACTTTCTGTGGTTTGCAGAGCCTGGTACAGGTTAGTATTGTTACATATCAGGTGCTCCTCGAAGATGGAGGCCATGTCATCTATCACGAAAGCTAGGAAAACAGAGAGGAGTGTAAGAGGAAGGAGAAGAACCTGGACATAAACACCCAAGAATGGATTAAAATGTCAGTATTTCAACTCCTAGTAAGGGCAGGGACACCAGGCTAGCGTATATCTCCCCAGGAGATCAGAGGCCTCTGTCCCCAACTCCCAAATAGTCCAACTACCCTTCTGAACAGAAGCCCCCTCTAGTGATGGTGTTTTTAGCTTTAGAAATAAATTACAATTGTAAACCTGGAAATGAAAGACAGTGAAACATATTCTTTTGAATAAGCAAGCTGCCAAGGAGTGCAGAATAAACTTTGGGATTTTTTTTTGGTCATTTCTACAGGCATCTACTTATTGAGAAATGATTTTTCAGACAAAGATCTTGGTTTCCAATACCTGGCAAACAGGCTTCAGCAATCAATGTATACGGAATGCCACCGAGCTGGTCTTTTGGATCTCGGTCGGAGATTTCGATGGCCAGGAACTCTTCACATCGCCCCACTGGGTCAGCAAAGCACTCCACTGTGATCATTTGTTGCCCCCCGGGAGGGACGGTTCCAAATCCGGGGAAGACGCTGAACATGTTTAGGGTGAAGCGAGCCTGTGGGAACAATCTGAGAAGTGAGAATTTGCTCTTCTCTCACAGAATCCCAATCTGTCCCTTTTTGGCTTTCTCAGAGGCTGCTGTGCCATAGCGGATAGAGCATTGGGCCTAGAGCTGGGAAGCCCTCAACCCAAATGGGACCTTTCAGACTGTGAATGAGCCTCTGTTCCTCCACCACCAAAAAGCATCTGGTACAGCGTCCAGCACAGAAAAGGCACTCTATAAAAGCTTTCTCCTCTCCATCCCCTCCACTTTCTCTGCTTGTTTGAAGCATGCACTGCAATGCCAAATCTGGAAGGACTTTCTGGGATCCCCATGAGCATCCTTCTCCAATGTCACATTGTGGCTTGAGGGTTAAGTGAGCTCTAGGAAGCTTGCTCCAGCGTCACCCACAAAGTCTGGCAGGTGCTCATTCATCGACATTTATTAAGCACTTACCACATGCCAAACACTGTGCTAAGGGATACAGAAAGAGGCAGGAGGTGGTCCTGCCCACAAGGAGCTCTCAGTCCAATAGGAGAGACACCATCCAAACAAATAAATTCAACCACCAAGCTAACAGCAGAGGCCTTGGGAGGGAAGGGGAGGGAAGGGTGTCCATGAGCAAAGAGTGGACTAATTACCTCTAATTAGATAAGCCTGGTAATTAATTCTAAAGACTGCCTATGGAGAATTCAGGAGTTAGGAGTTACATCAGTGGAGGGAACGTTTGAAAAGTTAAAGGAAATCTCAGTGGTACAAGCTAATTGCCCAATTGCCAGTCATTCCTAATGGATTCACAAAGCTGGAGTCCCATGGACAATGCTAAGTTCTGAAGCCTGAATATGTGTATTCTGTATCTTGAATTGGATCTAATTGACTGTGGGTGTCAAGTGCCCAGAAGGAAAAACTACAGAAGCGGTAAGATCTTGTGAGGAAAGGAAACAGGTGGGGAGTATAATATCTGAATTAAATGACTAGAATTAATGGAAGAGGGAAGACAAATTTTTATAGCACAGAATCATAGTGGAGAGTGTGTTTACCAAATGAAGAGTTTTGGTAGTGGCAATTTAAGTGAAAAGCTGCTAATATTCTAATCTATTTTAAATGAAATGTTGCCATTATTTTAATCCATTAATATGGCAATCTCTTTCTTTGAAAAGTCTACCACTGTATTCCCCCATCTGGCTGGGAGGGATGTTGTTCTGGAGGAGGAGGGAACTAATCCGGAGGACTATTTGGAGTGTGACAAGGGAGGAGATAATCATGAGAACGGGTAACGAATTACGCACTTGGTTCACTGTGCTCGTCATCTCTTTTTGCATCGAGTCATTGCCTTTGATTCCTTTCGTGGCCGAAAACCTGTAAAAGCTGACGTTTTCCTTGGATCGTGCATGCTTAGCATTATGGGACAGTCCTCTGAGAAAAGAAGTGCATATTTATCCATTGGTCACCAAGCACCTATTAACCAAGGACCACTTGTGCTAGATGTTGTGCTGAGGGCATGTCACTGGAGTGTGGCGTCCCGGGGGCTATCTCCTACCTCCTGCTGAAGATCCTACTAGGAATGGGGACAATTTGCTCTAAGACTAATACATTTTATATCGATTAGTCAATTTTGACTAGATGCTGTAAACCTCTCTAGTGATTACTTTCATTAAATGGGATTTTGATGACCAAACAGAGCTGGAGGTTGGTTACCCAGTTACTAGTGTATCTTGCATCAAACAGAAGAGGACGAATAATCTCACAACAGCCTGAAAGCAGATGTACTGCCTCACAGTACATCTGTCTGACAGATTTTTTTGACATGAGAGTCTGATAGTGCAGAATGGGAGGAAACTTCTGGGGAAAGGAAGGTATGAGGTGAATGGTTCTTTCTTACGTTTTCCGTGTATGAATGAAAGGCATATCCCTGATCAGCCTGCTGATGCTGAACTTGAAGTCCAGGACACCTTGGTTTTCAATGGAAAAGGTCGAAGTTTTACGGCTGCCACAAAGCATGGCCCCAAAGTTGATGACCGACGAAGGGCTGATGGCGTATCTGGAGAATACCACATTCACTGAGAACTTAATTGGAATGCTGGCAATGACCTCACTTCCTTCCAAGCCATTGGGTTCAATGATCTATGGGGAAAAGGAGAATTAGGAATGGTGAGACAGACATTCATCCATGTCTAAAGCTAGAGAATTCCTGGAGAGGCAGGAGGGTGTACTGGAAAAAGCAACAGACTTGGATTCAGGTTCTGCTCCAATTCTATCTCTTACCAGCTTTAGGCACATTTATTATACTCTTTGGACCTTGATCTGTATGCATTTCTGGAGCCCACTGGGCAGCTATTGGGCTCCATGGTGCACAGATGGCCGGGCCTGAAGTCAAGAAGACTCATATTCCTGAGTTTAAACTTGGTCCCCTGGGCCAATCACCTAACCCTGTTTACCTCAGTTTTCTCACCTGGAAAATGAGCTGGAGAAGGAAATGGCACATCACTTCAGTGCCTTTGCCAACAAAATCCCAAATGGGGTCACAGAGAATCAGATATGACAAACAACTGACCAGCAACAAAGGAGTCAACTTCTAGAAAAAAGTTTTTAGTGCGCACTCTCTCCTCTTACTCAATTTTCTCTTAAAATATTTATTTGTATAAGCACGTATTATCTGTCCCTCCCATTTCTCTTCCCCAAATGAATAAAAAAGAAACCATGTGGTCCAATAAAACAAGTCCCCAACTCCCATGTCCAATTTAAGGGTTATGGATGTCTTATTTTGCATTTTGAGCCTGACAGTTGACTGGCAAGAGGAGGCTGGCATGGTATATTTTTAGTTCTCTGGATTCCTGGTTTATCATTGCCTTGATGGCAGTTCTCAAGTCTTACAAAATTTTTCTTTAAGGTGTTATTGTCAAAGAGGACCTGAGTCAGAAAGACTCAGCTTCCCGAGTTCAAATCTGGCCTCAGATATTTACTCGCTGTGTGACCCAGGGCAGGTCAATTCATCTCCCCAGGTCTCAGTTTTCTCATCTGTAATATTTTGAAGTAAACCTTAAAGCACTTATCATTATATAAATTGCTCTCTGGTTCTGTTTGTTTCACTCTGCATCAGTTCACAGAAATGTTTCCAGTTTCTTTTGAAATGGTCGATTTTGTCATTTCTTATGTCACAATAACACTCCATTACAGGCATTCACCTTGATTTGTCTAGCCAATCACCATAGGGGAACTCCTTAATTTTTGGCTTTGCAACCACAAAAAGGGCTACTATAAATATTTTTGTACATGTGCTCTTGATCTCTCTGGGGACAGAAGCCTAAAACTATCACTGGTCAAAGGCGATGCACAGTTTTATAGCTTCTTTCCAGAACTTCTGTCAGTTCAGTGCTCCATCAATGGTGCATTCATGGCCTAGCTCATTTTTCCACCCCTTGCCATCTGACTTCTGACTTCCATATTTGACTGAAACTTCTCCTTCCAAAGTTCGCAGTGAGCTTTTAATTGCCAAGCCTTTTCTCAAGCCCTGAAAGACCTAATGGAGTTGATTTTCCTTTCTCTTTGGGCACTCTGTGCCCTCTTGGTTCTTCTTTCTGATCATTTCTTCTTACTTCCTTTGCTGGGCCATCATCCATACTTTAAGGCTCCATCCCAGGCTCTCTTCTGTTCTAGTTGTAAATTCTCTCTTGGTAATCTCATCAACTGCCAGTATTTAATGATCATATCTACAAAAATGAATTAGATATCCATCCCAAGTCTCTCTCCTGAGCTCATCTTCCATCAACAATTGGTTTTTGGACATTTGGAATTAAGTATCATACAGACATCTCAAACTCAATATGTCTAAAACAGAATTTGTTACTTTTTGTCCCCAACCCATCTTCCTCCAAGATTTACTATTGAGGGTACCATCATTCCAGCACCATGGAATCCTCCCCTGCTCCTGCCTCCACTGTCTTGATTGCCAAGCTTCCCTATCTAGCCCCTTCACCCATTCGCATAGTCCTTAGTCTAGGTCAGACCCTCATTCTCTCCCCTGGATCACTGCAGCAGCTCTGGTTGCTCTCTTCTATGAAGAGAGCAGTCCCTCACATCTCCAAACTTCCCTCCACACAGCTGCCAAACTGATAGTCCTAAAGGATGGCCCTGTCTACCTGACTCCCTGCCTCGATAATTTCCAAGTGTTCCCTGCTACCTATGGGAGAATTCACAGCCTCTTCAGCTCAGCTCTCACCTATGTCTGCAGGTCCTTCGGTACATTTAAAGTAGACTTCTTGACGTTCCTCTCCCCTCTTCTGTCTGTGGGCTTTTTCACTGATTGTCATCCAAGCCTAGTCACCAAGTCACTTCTCCTCCTCACCTTCGCTTCCCAAAATCCTTTGCTTCCTTGGCAACCCAGTTTAAATGTTACTTGTTATAGGAAGCTTTTCATCCTAATACCAGTTGATCATGTTTCCCCTGGACATTTATCTTTTGGTTTTGTATATCTTACATATACCTATCTTCCTCTTCTCAGAGGAAAGGGCTGTTTCATTTTTTTCTTTGAATCCCTAATTTCTAACACAATGCATAGCAAATTGTAGGTGCTTAGTAAATTTTTGTTGATGGACCAAGGATGCGACAAAACAATGGTCTACCCCTGGACAATAACATATAAAGATACGTTTTAGAGGGAATTATTCATGCATTGGACCAGATGACTTCAGGACTCTATCTGACTCTGATATTCTATGAGACGATGACTCCTAAGATCCTGCCAGCCCCCAAATCCCATAACTCATTATTTAGATGGTCCCAGAGGCCCCTTTTGACTCTTAAAAAAATCAGTGATTTTGATTTGTGAACTCACCCTTTTGAATGCCTCATTTCAACTAGCTGCCAACATTAACTGGAAGTGAGTTCAGACTTGATAGGAGGTAGTTTTCCTACCAAAAAAAAACCTCCCAAGAAAGGCCTGAGGGCGCCAGTTCAAAGGGCAGCGCTGGCTTCCAGCCATCTCACCTGACAGCGTAGGACGGGCTTGTTCTCAATTTTCACTTCTTTTTTTGAACGGAAGATCACTTGGACGTTGGTGGGCCGATCAGCGGTGGTCAGTGACCCTTTCTTGGGCTGGATAGAAAGGATGGAGTGCACATTGGGTTGGTGAGGTGCCAGGGACTCCAGGGAGAAGCTGAAGGATAAAGGCAGAAATCAGCAGGATGGTCAAAGGCAGCTGACAGGTGCGGTGGAGAGAGCACTAGCCCCATAGTCAGGAGGATCCGAGTTCAAATCAGGCCTCAGACATTTACCAGTTATGAGGCCCTGGGCAAGTCCCCAATTGCCTCACAGCAAGAATCACTACAAATTTAACCAAACACAAGGACACTGTATACCAATAATATTATCATACCAATCATAAAGAAAAATAACATTCAGGAATGGGCAAATTAGGGGTGGTGGTGGGAAATGATCCTAGAGCCTTCTGATGGGGGGGGGGGGCAGGTCACAGTCTCCCCAGGGACAAGCTTCCTCATAAGCAACTAGATGAAGTGGCTCTCAGCTCCTTTTCAGATCTAGACCGCCAGAGGCAGCTGTATGGGGAAGTAGATAGAGCCTTGGACTTGAAAGAAAGTAGCCTTGCCAGGCAAGTCATTAACCTCTGTCTGCCCCGATTTCCTTGTCTACAAAATGGGGCAAATTGTTATCCCTCCTCCCAGGACTGTGGGGAAGAACACATGAAATCACATTTGTAAGGTGCTTTTGCAAATCTGGAAGCTCTGTTTAAATGCTGGATGTAATGATGATCTTATTCAAGAGTCAGTTCTGATTCTCTGTAACAGTCAGTTTCTAAATCAGCAAAACTGCTGCATTTTCTACATTTAAACCACAGTGGTTAAAAGGGATGGTTTCTATTCCAATTTGGGGATCATTTCTTCCACTGAAGGAAAACGTGGGAGGTCCAGCCAGCCCCCTGTTAGTTAAAACACTGATTTCCTCTGAAGTGGTGGTGGGTCATCAAATTTGGACTATTTGAGGTTATAATGATATAAAACAAGTTAAGTGCTTCTTGCTCAATGGCAACATGCTGTGCACATTCAGGTAACTCAACCACTTTAAAGGGATTCTTTATTTGCCCCAACGGAGACCCACCTATAAAGTGATTTAAGGTTTGAGGTCATAGTGAGAGAAAATCGAGGATCACTCTTGTGTTTTCTGTATTATTTGAATATTCTAAGGGCTATAACCCTGAAGCCACAATGCTGCCCTTGTACCATGGGCTCCACCAGAGGCAGCACTTCAGAACCCAACCAGACAACCCAAACCTCCCCTTAATCATACAACATTACCTGAATGCAATTTCATATTTTCCTTTGTTCTTCAGCGACAGAAACTGTTTGACTTCTTCCATCACTCGAACCACACCAAAATCTAAGGCGCCTTCATTCCCTGCTAATAATTAGGAAAGGATTTAGAGAGAGAAAAAGAGAGAGACAGAGACATAGAGGGGGCCAACAGACACAGAGACAGAGAGACAGACATAGAGACAGAGAAACACAGAAAGATAAACACACATATATCGAGAGACAGAGAGACAGACACAGAGACAAGAGAAACATGGAGGCAGAGAGATAGAGACAGAAAGAGAGAAATACATACATAAATACATATATATATATATATATATATATATATAGAGAGAGAGAGAGAGAGAGAGAGAGAGAGAGAGATACACATATCAAGAGACACAAAAACATAAAGATATACATACATATATATCAAGAGACAGACAGTCACAGAGATAGATATATACACATACATATAGACAGAAACACAGAGACAGAGACAGAGATATATACACATATATAGACAAGCACACACAGAGAAAGACAAAAAGATACAGAGACGGGGGGGGGGGGAAGAGGGAGTTTTAACAGTAGTGAAATTATTGAGTTGACAAATGATGACCATGAATCAAATTCAGATTTCAAGATTTACCTTCTGAGGTGATACCCCAGAATATATTTAGAAGGACTCTGGGGCAAAACCTCACTTTTCCTAGTTCTGCAGTCCATCTATCTACTTTCCCGCTTTCCTCTGAGTTCAGGGGAACGATTTCTGCACTTTAAAATCCAAGACATGATTTAATTCCTTTGGGCCTCTCGCTATTAGTGACATAAAGCACAGCTGGAGGTGAGAAGACCAGGGCTTCCTTTGATTTGCCCCAGGAGGCAGAGTTGCTAAGAAGAAGGGACCCTGCTGGGGAATGAAAGGCTAATGAAGGACTTGGTGCTAAGAGACGGACCCTGAAAATGCCGAGAAAGCAGTTGCTATCAATTAATTGTGCAAACAAGGACTCTGAAGCTCTGGTTTCCATGACCATGATGCTGTGACCTCAAGCTGGAGAAGCAGTCCCTGCTGCTGCTCCGGGTGACATCTTCCCTTAGATTTGCAAAGCTATTTTAGAAATATTGTGTCATACCCAGGGCATTATGGAGGTGATCACCACGTGGGTATCTGGGTATTCAGAGGGGTTGGTCAGGGGGCTTTGATCAGCCTCGGAGCTGGGGGCTGTGGTTGCTGATGGTGAGCCTGGTCTGGAAGGGTGCGATGGTGGTGATGGTCACCGTGACCCCCCATAGTCTGGCAGCAGGAGCATCCTGAGCTTCGGCTCTGAGCACTGACCCCCATCAGGGAACCTCCCTACAAAGATGGCATATGAAACTCAAACCCCAGTGGTGGATGAAATGCCCTTGGGCTGGAAGGAGCAAACATACCTTTGGGGAAAGTGATGTCCAATGCAATGTCATAGGATTCCGCAAAGATCTGGATGTTTTCAATCTGAACAACTCCAATGAGGTACTCGGCATCTAAAACCTGTTGCAGAAAGAAAAGCTCCTTGGCTAATGAAGGCTGATTTGTGGCCGACCATCCCTCCCTGACATCTCCATTATTATCTCCTCGTCTCCTGCCTCCTATTACGGGGCTGGGAGCCAAACTCATTCCAACCTTCCCTAGGAATTCTACTGAGCAAAGGGAGCATTAGGGCCTTGAGTAACAGATTCCTTCACTCTCCCAAAGCCTTTCTACATGGAGACTGCCTGCTCCAGACTGGGAATGTTGCCCAAAGCTGAGCAGAGGAGGAGAAGGTTTGGTTTTCATGGGAAAGATCCAGGGAAATAACAGGAATAAATAAAATCCACAGAGATAAAGTCCTATTGAAGCTAAATCATTCCAACATTTCCTTTTATAAACACTAAATGGGGCTCCAAAGCACAGAAAAATGGAGTGATTTGTAGTGTTAAAACGATAATATTGCTGAGTTGGAAGAGATTATTTAATTCTGCCCTCTCATGACTCTCCTGGATTCCCCCGACAGCAGAGGTCACCTAGCTTCTGCCTGACCATAACATTACAGTGACTATTATGTTGTTGGATGGCATTACTTATTGGAAAGCTTTTCTTTATCACAAATTGAAATCCATCTCCCGGCTGCTTCCACTCACTGGTCTTAATTCACTAATCACTCTCTTAAACTACTCAGAGAAAATATAATCTCTCTTCCATATGGATGTTCTCCATATTTGGATATGGTGACCAAGCCCCTTCTGCATTGTCTCTTTTCTGGGCTAAACATCTCAAGCTTCTTGAACTCTGATGTTTGGAAATCATTAATTTCTAGACCAGACAGTGGTACTAGAGTCCAGATTCAGGAGGAAATTTGTGTGTGTGTGTGTGTGTGTGTGTGTGTGGTGATTAGGGACAGCTTTTCTTCCTCTGTCTCCACCACTGTGACTTGATAGGGACCAGTGGGGGACAAGGCATCCAGAAGTGAATGGGGTGATGCAGTGATGGTAAAGGGAGAAAAGAGGGGATCCCTGGGGGCTGAGAGAGCCATGAAGAGAACAGAGACCAGGGAGGGAGTGAGGGGGACCTCTTATAGCAGCAAAGACTGCCAATCTGGGACTCCAGGAACGAGCTGTTGTTGTGTTGACCCTTAGGCCATGTGTGCTTTCTATGGGTGAGCCCCAACACCCCCTGTAGCTCATCACTACAGGAGGAAGAATGCTTTCCACCAACCGTTCCTGACATACTTTCTTACTAACTCCCTTTTTCTGAAAGTGGATAGAAATGGGAAGTGGAAGCTTGTGAGCAACAGCCCTGGGAACCAGGGCTTCTACCCAGAGTTACCCCAGGACCCTTAGAGAAGTAATCAGCTACCTCATAGGGATAACAGGGTAACAGAGTGGGGACTACATTTATAAACCTTTAAGGTTTACAACACACTTTCTCTATGGGTGGTAAATAATACATGTTCGATCACTTCTGGTTTATAAATAAGGAAACTGAGGTTTTAAGAGATGAAAGTCTTGCTCAAGGTGATGGATACAAGGGCTAAGTGATAGAGAGTATTCAGAGCCATGTCTGCCCCACTTCAGCTCAGACACCATGGACGCCAGGGCACACAGTCACAGACCACAGGAGACAGCTGGGGGAGGCTTCTGGCTGAGCCTAGAGCTCATTGTGCCTCGGCTTGGAGGTTTTCTCTTTCTCTCCAAAAAAAGGCAGATTCTCTACTTGATAAAGTTAAAATCCCCCAGATGAAAAATCCTAGACCGTGTAGCTCTCCTCCTTCAGAGGACTGGGTTACTTAATCATTTCAAGCAAATCCACAAATATTCTGATGTTTTCCAAAAATTTATGATGTCCCTTCTCTTCTTTTCTCTCTTCCTCTTTCTGTGCCTCTATCTCTCAAGTCTCTCTGCCCCTCTATCTCTTTGTCTGTCTCTGTCTCTCTGTCTGTCTGTCTCTGTCTGTTTCTCTCTCTCTCTCTCTGTCTCTGTGTCCCTCTCTCTTTCTCTGTCTCTCTCTCTGTCTCTGTCTCTCTCTCTCACACACATCCATACCCACACCCACACCCACTCACCATGGCCTTCTCAACATTCAGTGGGCTGTTCTATCCCATTACTGGATGATCCCCCCCTGAATCAGCACAAACCATCGCCTCCATTCTTTCTATATCCCTTGCTCACCACCAGCAGCTCTGGGACTCTGGGCTTGAGAGTCAAAGACTCAAGGCTCAAATTCTGCCTTTGCAATTCACTAGATATGTGGCCCTGGACTAAGCAACAAACTTCAGTTGGATAGTTTATTCATTTGTAAAATGGGGACAAAAGCAACACCCACCTAATGGGGCTGGGATAAGGCTCAAAGAAATCATGCAAAATTGTTTGTAACGATGTCACTGAATCTTCATGCAGCTCTAAGTGCTGATTTGAGGTCAGGGTTTGGGACGCCATGTCTAGTGTAAGCTATTATTAGACACGTATTTATTATTATCACCATGCATCTGATTAGCCTTCGACCCTTCACATTACATGGTGCTGAAGAGAACATGGGGAGTGGAAATGATCTTTTACCATTTCAAAGCAAACTATTAAAAACCGAGAGCTGAAGAAATGTATCTTGAGGACCCACGTGCAGCCTCTGAAGGCGCCATCGGGCTGGTGCTATTCATGGCCCCGGGGCCGGGCTCACCTCTAGCCGGATCGCCTTCTTGATGTTGACGGCCTTGGTGGGCTGGAAGTGGAGCTGCAGGCTGTACTCGTTGCCAGGCTGAATGATCCCCTGCACTTTGGAGATGCTGAAGTCCTCCCCGAGGTGCTCCAGACTGCCGACCCTCCAGGCCACGGGCAGCGCCGTGACGTTCCGCATGAAAATCACCTTGGTGTCTCTCCTGCAGAGACCACAAGATGCTCGTCACGGTCAGGGATGCTGCTCCCTGCTCTCTGTGGAAGACCGAAGTCCAGCCGCCGGTCAGCAAGCTTAGGCTTAGTGTGCACCCTGGAGGGGCCGGGGCTACAGACACCCCCTACCCCTAGAGCACGTCCAGTGAGCATGTGACCAGGTGTACATGGGTGGCCGTGGAAAGGGGGGGAGCACAAAGCAAGCCCTCCAGGGTGTACATGGGCGGTCATCTCAGAGAGAAGGCCAGAGGAGGGAAAAGGGGAGAACCACCAAGCCCTCCGGGATATACATGGGTGGTCACAGAAGGAGAGGACCACCAAGCCCTCCTGGAGAAGGCAGCATTTGCCCTGAGTGGGGAAGGGATCCAGAAGGAGGCAGAGCACTCCAGCAATGCAGTGGGCAGGCAGCTGGGAGAAGGACCAGAAGTAGGAGAGTATTGGGGAGAGCTCCATCAGAAGGGCAGGGTGGCTGGGTCTGAGCAGAGGGGAATAGGAAGAAGGCAAAGGTACAAAGGAAGGAGCCAGACTGTAGAGGGTCCTTAATGTTAAATGGGGGACTTGATATTCAATCCTAGAGGCCAAAAGGAGCCTCTTGGGCTTATGAAGCAAGGGCACAATATGGTCAGATATTCAGGTAGCCAATGTTGGAGGGGAGAGCTGAGGGAGACCCTCATGTGAAATGATGCTAAGAGGAGAGCTGGAGGGAAGGAGAATGAGCTCTGCATTGGACCTGTTGAGTGTGAGGCACACTGCCTATGACGCTTCTCTTTAGGGCAACCCCCATGATACTGCATGGGAAGGCTCCCTACACCCCCCCCCACTCCCACCCCAGTATCCGTTCTGGGTTCCTTTCCTCTAAGTCTTGGTCTCAGCTCCTTGTTAACTAATCTTGCCCCTGCAGGAGTGGGGAGAGGAGGCCGTTATAGTGGGCAGTGGGGGGGGGGGCACAGAGCACAGAGCACCCAGTCTCTGAGTTCAAATCCAGTCACAGATACTGGCTGTGTGACCCTGAGCAAGTCACTTTACTCAGTTTCCAGTTTTGTAAAATGAACTGCAGAAGGAAATGGCAAGTCACTCTGGTATCTCTGTCCAGAAAATCCTAAATAGGGCCATGAAAAGCTGGACTTGACTGAAAAATGATTGAAGAAAAAGGAGGCCACTCTGAGGAAGGAGAAGCTCTTGAGGTCCAAAGTCATGTAACACCAATAGTGACCCTTCAGGCAGTGTGAGGTATGGTGGGGGAGGGCATGGGCACCGGCCCAGTGCCCATCAAATCATACCACCATGAAATAGGAAAATGCCTATTTGATAAGACCAGTCCTGCAGGTAGCAGCTCAATTAGGGATCAAGAAGACAATAAGGGCAAAAGACCTTCTGTAGGCAGCTTTACCCAATCCCTCTAAGTCTGGCACCTTCTCTCTGTGGAGTGTTTCCAATTTATCCCACAGTTAGCTTGTTGTCTCCCCATTAGATGTGACACGGGTCCCTCGAGAGCCCTGTGTCATGTACATTGTTGGTGTTCAGTCATTTTTCAGTCATGTCTTCTTGACCCCATTTGGGGTTTTCTTGGAAAAGATGCTGGAGGGGTTTGCCATTTCCTTCTCCAGCTCATTCTGCAGATGGGGACAGGGGCAGACAGGGTGAAGTGACCAGCAAGGTCCCAAAGCAAGGAAGTGTCTGAAATTCGATTTGAACTCAGAAGGATGAGCCTTCCCAACTCCAGGCCCGATGCTCTGTGCACAATGCCACCCCCTGAGCTGCCCCACCTCAAATACCGTAGGTATTCAATAAATTTTTAATGACTGGCAGCATGGTGCTGTGGTAAGGGAGAACCTTCCAGAGCTGGGGGCTGGGGATTTCCTTCTTGTTCCAAATCCCAGATCTTGCTCCTGTGGTCAAAACTGTCCTGAATTTCTGGGCATCCTGGACCTAATAATTCACTGTTACATATGGGGAAACTGAGGCAGCCTAGGATGCTGTTGCCTTCTATTTGCATCCTGTAGTTAGGGTGCAGAGACATCAAGCCATCTCTCACTAAGGTCACTTATCTAGAGAGTGTCCGAGGGAGCTGTATTTTTTTTTGCTAGCAGGAATCTTACTGTCAGATTGCATTGTCCCCAAGGGAGCTGGAGGCAAGAGCTGCTCCACGGCAGGGACCCCGGGGCCTTGGGGTTATAGGACATCTGACCTGTGGAGCAGCAGCTTCTCAAAGTGCAGCTGCTTGTGATCCAGCTCCAGCTCTGGCCGGATGCCCTGGCAAGTGATTTTGAAGATAACAGGCTCTGGGTTCTCCTTGATGCAGCAGATAATGGTGTCATCAAAGACGCCCACGGAGGTTGGGTACGCCCACACGGACAGGATCTGAGGGGACAGCGGAGTAAGGGGCCGAGGCTTCCCAGCTCCCCCGGGCAGCCGTCCCAGGGCTTTCCTGACCTGCTTCTCGTTGGGTTTTAGGTTCATCATGGGAGGGTCCAAGATGTAGGTGTTGGCTTTGACATCGTTCTGGAAAAAGAAGGCCACCTCTGCTGGCAGTGGGGAGTTGTTCAGGATGGTTAGCTTCTCCATGTTGTCTGGGAACTGGACTGCCTTGTACCTGACAAGGCAGAAAAGGACTCTGTGCAACTAGTGACCCTTAGATTATTCTGCAGGAAGGGGGCTATTTTGACTCAAGGCCTGGTACAGACCTCTGTAAACAGCTGCTACTTAACATCTGTTGGGCCAATTAAAACGAATCATTTAACAGACATTTGCGGGTGATTCTCAGTCTCACTGAACGGCAGGAAAACATGTACAAGGGTATGAGTGTGTGTGGCCTTCACCAAGGAGGCCCCAGCTCCGGCGGCAGCATCAGGACATCCCTACGGATGCAACGAAATGGTTTTCCTTGCTACCGGACTTTGATCCAAGTCCCATTTAGTCCCGATATGTTTTCTAATGCGCGTTTATGCTCAGAATATCTGCTGCTTGTTTTCTAGCAGGTAAACTGAGTCAGGTATCTTAGAAGAGGGCTAAATTCAATTGTTTTCAAACAGGAAATCTGTTGGTTGGGTGCACTTGGAAAGAGCACAACTCGCCCGCCCACCTGTCCTCAGTGGACTCATGGGGTAGGCAAAGATGACCGTACTGTCCAACAGAAATGTCCTTTCATCAAGGCTTCATCGGAGTTGTTTGGTTGATTTGGGGAAGGCAGCTTTTGGAGTGATTGAAAGGGTGAGAAAATTAATAGCCCAGGATCAGAGGACTGGCTCTATTCATTTACCCTTGGGAATTGGACTCTGTGAAAACAGGATGGCTCAGCACTGCTTATTGGCCAGGCCCTTATGCCATTTGAGAAGCCTGTAGGAGACTCTCGGGGGCAGGAAGCTCAGGCTTGGGGCTAACTGCTGAAGTTATGGGAGTGGGTTAGGATTTCCACTTTTCTTCTGTATTATGGAGTAAATATCTTTTTGGTTTAATTATTTCCAATACCCTCTGATTATCACCTTGAATACTGATCAGTATATTTGGACAGATTAATATACTTGTTGAATCAAATTAAATAATCTGCAAGTTGAGTTTCCATTGCCTTGCAGAATGACCTATAGTTCTGGGGAAATTCACAGGCCTTAGTTACACTGGAAGCTTTGGGGTTCCTTGGCTGTCTTGTGATTGCTCAAAGCAGAGCCAGGAAGGATTGCTATTGGGGACAGACCATTAAGCAGACTCCACAGGTAGGAAACATCAGCATACCAGCCTTAGTGCCCAGCTGTCAGCTACCAGAAAATGCAAACCCTAAAGATAACAGGCCATGGAGCAAGTCTCTGCCATGCCCACATGCCAAAAAGGGGAGTCCGTGTGTGTGCACAGTGGGGAAGGAGCGAACAGACACTCGTCAGTCTTGGGAGCCCAGGAGGGTCAGCCCCACCATCAGGAGCACTTTCCAGGAACACAGTGGGCCACCTTCTCCCCACACAAACAAGTGCCCAGGTACACCAGCATTTGTTGATGCTGGGAAATAAGCACACCCACTTTGAGAAAAGCCAAAAACCACTGACAGGATATTAAACAACTCTAATGTTAATGGGATGAATTCCCTAAAACTTGTGATCTTCTTGGTGAATGGAATACTTACTTGTCTCTGGATTTCCCACAGAGCAATGGCCCAAAGTGGAACATCTCCTGATTCATTATATATTTCTTATAGATAATCTCTTCAGGTTTTGCGTCCTTTTTCCAATGAGGGAACACCACCCTAATGGTAAGGCAGAATCAGGGAATGTTAGTTCTTGAGCAAAGTTTAGAGATTCATCTTCTAGGGGAGGAAAATAGACCAGAGAACTTAAATAACTTGTATGAACTCACAAAGATAAGCAGCTGAGTAGCTGGAGCTGACATCTGATAATAATCAATGCTTAGAAATTGCTTTATCATTCAAAAAGTGCTTTTCTCATAACAATCCTGCAAGGTAAGGATTGTGAGCATTTTTATTTCTCTTTTCTAAATAAGGACATGGAAACGGAAACTCAAAGAGAGTGACTTGTCCAATGTGGCAGGGAGTCTAAGTAGGCAGTGAGGGGGGAAGTTCTGAGTTCAAATGTGGCCCAAGACTGACTGGGAGGTGACCCTGGGCAAGTAAGTCACTTAGCCCTTGGCTGCTTGGTTTCCTCAAGTGTAAAAAGCACCTCTCTCCCAAGATCATTCCATTCAGATGATACTTGTAGAGCACTTAGCACAGTGCCCTTCCTTAGTGGAAAAGATAGGACTAGTTAATCAAGAATCCTGATTCCTGTGTCCTGTGGTCTTCCACAACACTATGCTATCTCAGAGAAAGTTGCCTAAATAAAAATCACTTATCTTTTCCACTTGGCTCTTAGGGTAAGCCCTCCATTTAATTTTTGTGTCCATAATCCCTTCTTACTCAAAAAAGAGGTTGGATTGTCTCTTAATTAATTTATATTCAGTTTGATGGTCTCATTAAATAATCTACTGCACAGTTTTATGCACAAATACAAACTTTATTAATTCTATGTTTATCTTTGAACTCTTATAGTCATCTTTTGAAAAGGACTCTCTTGGGGACGCCAGGAGTATAAAGAAATGGAGTCCCAATTGTCAAGACCTTTGCGTTTTAATGAAGATGTCCATATTCTTGCACCCATGGCTTTTAAAAAATAAAAGACTTGAGAATCTTTATGCTTTCCTTTCAATCTTGTTCCTTAGCTAAGCCACTAGAATTGTAAATCTGCTTCTTGTGCTCCTTCCACAAGCCAGGATCATCTAACCTGTGATCTCCAAAAGATACTGAAATCAGTATTCAGACACCTTCTACTGACCTGATTTCTCGGGAGATGGAAGGGTACGTGCAAATTCCCCGGCAGTAGAGTTGATACTGGCGGCGAGTTCCAAGGACCTCAAAGTTGAAGGTCTGGTCAAAGATCCCAGTCTCATTGGAGGAGAAGTGTACACGGAGCACCACTTCTCCAAGGGCTGGGATGATCCAACGGAAATTGTTCAACCTGGAAATGACCAAGTAGATTTTATAGAATGGATCTCCTCCTTGTTGGCTGGATGTAGCTGGAATCTGGCAGGAGCGATAAGGTCCAGACTCAACTTGGACAATGGCAAAGTTGTACAATGACTTGGCAGTACGGGTATGGAACAACTGTGTTAAAGAACAAGGCTGATACCAATCGATGCTTATAAATTGCTTTATCATTCAGAAAGTGCTATTCTCATAACAATCCTGTGAGGTAAGAAAACAAAAATTTCTGTTTTCTAGATAAGGACATGGACAAGGAAATGGAAACTCAAAGAGAGTGACTTGTCCAGAGTGGCAGGAACACTAAGTAGGCAATTAGGTGGGACATTGAACAGAGCAGTGGACCTAGAGTCAGGAATATTTGAGTTCCCAGCCCACTTCAGACTTTTACTAGCTATATGACCCTGATGAGTCCATTAACTTCCACTCACTGCAGTTTTCTTGTCTATAAAATGGGGTTAGTAATGGCATCCACCATTTGTCCAGTTGACCACCCCCAAAAGAGCTCTAAAATCCCAGTGATTGTCACTATTTTTGTCCCTCTCTGAGCCTCACAAAGTATAGGTATTCAATCTGCGCTTGTTGAATTGGGTTGAATGTTTTTATGGGCTCCCCCAGACCCCATCAGATCCCTCACTGGTCCCATGGCACGCTGAGAGGATCCCCCGGCCCAGCTGTGTTGCCCCACTAGGCACAGGGGCAGTGACATTTACCACTCTGGGAATTTCCATTTTTCCTTAGTGTGGTGGCCCACCTCATGATTTTCTCCTGCACCTGCCGGGTTGTGAAGGTGCTCTGGTCCAAGCCTGTCAGGGGAGTGATGGATGGCACAGGCAGAACCTGAGGCATCTTCTTGCTGGTCCCTGCCCGTGAGCGCTTTTCCTTGGTAGATTCTCGGAGTGTTTCGCTTTTATCTTTCAGTCTTGAGCGACCTTTACTTGTTATGATCTGCTGCTCTTCTTGCGTCTCAAAGGAAGAACAGCAATTTAAAACAAGACAAAAATAAAAAGCAAGACGCCGGAAACCTTCAAATAATGCATTGTCTGCTGCTGCTGAGCATCTCAGATGAACAGATCCACAGGGCTGAGGGGGCCTTAGTGAAAGGCAGGATCCCACCCTTCAGCCACTGGGACCTTGAGGACGCCGGAGGATGCCCGGTGTTCAGGGCACTTGGCGCCCTTTCTACCAAGGAAGATGCTCAGTGATTACTTTAGTAACTAGAGTTACTTGGGAAGGAAAAATGCCACATGGAGCTTGAGTTCAGAGAGGGCCAGGTCATGGAAAGATCAAGGTAATTATCCATCAAGGTAAAGAGGGTGCTGGGCTGCAGCTGGGTTCAAACCCTATTTCCCATATTTAGTAATCTGGAAGACTCTCAAAGAATATATGTCAAGGAATAAGGTGGAAAAAAACTAGAAAAGGATGTGTGTGTTTGTGTGTTTATCAAAGGCTCTGAATGCCAGAGGATTTATATTTGATCCTGGAGGTGATAGGAAGTCAATGAAGTTTACTTAGTTGTGATTGGAGGATGAATGGAGGATAAATTGGACTGGGGATGGGCTTGAGGAAGGCAGACCCTCCTAGGCAGAACACCCTCCGCACCCCTTCCCTCTGAAGGCTATTGCAATAGTCCAATCCTGAGGTGACAAAACCCAGAGCAGGGCAGCAGCAGCGTCAGAGGTGAAGAGATGTGGCCAAGGTTAAATTCATGAGTCTTGGTTTTAGCTTAACATGGAGGGTGAGGAGTTCAGGATGACTCCTAATCAGTGAGTCTGGGGGCCTAGGAAAATGTCATTGCCTTCAACAATTTAAGATAACAAGCTTGGTTTTGGACGTCTACTGAATGGCCAGTTTAATAACCAGGTAGAGATGTGATACTGGAAGTCAGTTGAGATATAAGGACTGGATAAGTAGATTTGAGAATCATCAGCATAAAGATGAAAACTGAAGCCATGGGAATTGATAAGATTATCAAATAAAATACACACCAATATACATATATATTTCAAGTGAAATTAGATATAATTATATGTGTATATATAAATAGTGTGTTCTAGGAATCTTAGTGCTATTTTAAACAATTAAAGTTTATTAGTTTATTAAAGCTATTAAATCTGGGACATTTTGTATGATGAAGATTTCCTTCAAGAAAAGTATCAGGGTGCATTAGAAATGACAAGCACCAAAAAAAAAAAAAAAATAACACAAAGATGAAAACTGGCTATTTTATAATGAATAGTAAACTAATGGTTACCAATGTGGGAGCCATGTCTGAATCAAATGTCTACATATAGTCAGATGAATGATTTCTTACATAAAAATTGATTAAAGTTAAATTAGAACAAAGGATAAAGACAAGGAAAAGATACAGTAAATAAGGAAAAGAGATCCCTGGGGAAGTTATCTAACTCATTAACGCATAGGGCATCATTCTGAGTTGTAGAAAAAGGGCTGTCCTGCATTGGGAAAAGGAGTCTCCTCACTTGGGAGTTCCCTATATTGATGAAATCAAGGGTCCAGCTTCTCTTCCCTAGGAAAGTAGGAAATCAGGAAAAAGCTACTGCTATTGAAAAGTGGTGAATGGATATAGAAATAGATATGGTTTCCTATCACTTCCTATGGAATTTTTATCTATGGAAAACAATCGCTGCAGGAAGAGTCCAGAAGCAAGAATCGAACCTTTTTGTTATTGTCTGGGGGAAGTATTCTTATACTAACAAAAAAAAAATTAAATTGGGACACAGAAAGGCTAGGTGACCTGGCAGGCAACTCCAGCATCTGGGGCAGGGGTGGGGGGTTCCAGTAAAGTGCTTATGAGATTTGTGTTTTCTCTACAAACAGATGTTTTTATTTTGTGCTTTTTGCTAACTCATGAGCAGAATTGTAACCAGGACTGAGAAACGGAAATCGGAGGATGCCGACAGCCTTAGTAGTCCTTCAGGAGCAGAGAAGAAGTCCAAGTTAGTACTTGGCAGAAATGATCAGGAGGCTCCCAGCTGTGCTTCCGTCACCCTCCCTCCCTGCCCCCCGAAGGCAGGTGCCCCTGCATTGGTCCCATAGCCCCATTCACTCCCTGGACCCACCTATCAGAAGGGGAGGCCCAATTGCCACCCACCTGAAGCAGGTGAGAACAGGGCAGAAGGCCCCATTTTTACCTTCGCTGGGGGGGTGCTGGTAGAAGCGTCAGCTTCACTCTCCGTCTCTTTCTTGTCATCCGAAGTGGCTGCGTCTTCGGAGGCCGGGACGACAAAAGTGAAATGTTTAAGGATGTCTGACATGACCACTGGCACTCGTTTCGGTGGGAACGGGATCATCGAGAATAAGGTGGGAGGAGGGATGGGCAACTCTGCGACCCCAACGTCCAGGATCTCTGTCATCTAGAAGAAAACCTTGCACTGAGTCCAAGCCTGCTTTGGCCCCAACCTTGTTTTCTCTCGGTCCCAGGTGGGTCTTGGTTATTGGGCCAGTGGCCAGAATGGACTGGTCTTGGCCATAGGTCAGGGGGAGAGTGTTACAAGAAAAAGAAAATGGATCACTATTAAGAGAAAAACTCAACTTTTAAAAAATGAATATAAAAATGGGAACTTTGAAAACAAGTATCTGATAATGGTCTTAGTTCTCAAATTTATAGCAAACAGTTAAATTTATAAGAATATAAATCATTTCTCAATTGATAAATGGGCAAAGGATATGAATAGGCAGTTTTCAGATGAAGACATCAAAACTATCTCTATTGTCATATGAAAAAATGCTCTAAATCTCTACTGATTAATGAAAAACTAAAATAACTCTGAAGTATGTCCTCATACTTATCAGATTGGGGTAACATGACAGAAAGAGAAAATTATAAGTTTTGGAGGCAATGTGGGAAAATTGGGACACTAATGCACTGTTGGTAGAGTTATGAACTGATCTAATCATTCTGGAGAATAATTTGGAAATATGCCTAAAAAGCTATTAATCTGTGACCAAGAAATAACACCAATAAATCTGCATCTCAAGGAGATAAAAAAAGGATCTATTTGTACAAAAATACTTAAAGCAGTTTTTTTTTTTTTATGGTGGCTTAAAATTGGAAATTGAGGGGATGCCTATTAATTGGGGAATGGCTGGACAATTTGTGGTGTATGACTGTGATGGAATAAGATGCTATATGAAATGACAAATAGGATGCTTTCAGAAAAACCTGATAAGACTTATATGAACTGATATAGTGTGAAATAGACAAAAGTAGGGAGAATATTGTACACAGTAACAGCAATATTGTTCAATGACCAACTGTGCTATTTTCAGCAATACAATGATTCAAAAAGGACCTAGGAAAAATGTTATCCATTTCCAGAGGAAGATCTGATGTAGATCAAAGCATACTATTTTTCACTTTATATTTGAGGGGTCTGTTTTCTTTCATAACATGACCAATATGAAAATGTTTTAATCTATACCAAACTGCTAGCTAACTGGGGGTGGGGGAAGAAGAAGGGAGGAAGAAACTCCTCCCTTTTGGAACTCAAAAAAATATACTCTAAGTATATAGGTATATATATCAAACACTGACTTATAATAAATCAATTTCACAACTCCTATATTCAGTTATGAGACGCCATATGGCGCCATGACCCAGAATTTAAGACGCTTTGCTCTAAGAGGTGAATAACCTTGGAGGTCTACCACTTGATTTCCAGTATCACTTGCAATTAAACTTGTGACTCTGGACCTTAGAGGCTTGTGGTCAAGAAAATGGGAAGAACTATTTATTCTCAATGACAGTCAATACACTATGCAATGAATTTCTTAGTTTCTAACATAACATGTAAAGGGAAAGGTGTAAAAAACAAGACAAGGAAATGATTTTAGAAGAATTCTGTAAAAATAACAGCAAAAAACAGAAAACATTGATCAAAACAGTATTTCATATAAAGATCAGACCAAGGAAAGATTGTAAAGGAGACAAAATTTGCCTCTATTGTCTTTCCATTTTATTTCTCCTGTTAGCTTCCCTCTAATTCACTTTGAGTGTAATGGCATTTTTGTTTTCATGTGGCAATGTCCAAATTTATCTCTCCCTCTGTCCCTCAAAACTTAGCTGTTTCTAAAGGAGCTTTCCAAGAGAATGTTCGGTTATCCGTTAAGCTCTTTGATTATTGTCTACTCCCAGGAGTGGGGAGAATCTACAGTTTAGTAGAGGAATTCTGGAGATATAATGCTTTAACCTAACAGAATTACAACTGATAGTTCTATAGCTTTTAAAAACATAAAAAAATTTTAATCTACATCAAATGGTAGAATTTCAGACACCAATGGGAGGTGAGTGAAAGGGAGCTTTGTGGCAGGAGACCTTTTTGTTACTTCTCAAACCACATTACCCAGATTGCTGCTACTCTAGCTGTAAGGCAAGCCTCGATCTACATTTACTTGCCCCAAATCCAATCATTCTTCAAAGAGTCTACCCCAAATTAGCTTTTTGTGAATCAGGAATGGGTTGCTTTGATTAATGGTGCTCCTTGGACCACCTGGTTTTACACAGTAACTATCGCAGTGCTCCTTCCTGAAGGTTTAGGGGAATGGATGTTTAAGGAAAGAGTGGAAGGTTATGCTGTGGGACAGCTCCCGGCTTTGGGAGGAGGATCTCCCTGGTAGACCAGCTGGCCACAATAAGATGCTTCCCTGCTCTCTGGGCCATAAGAGGTGCTCTTACCTGTTCGATGCTGGGCAGCTTTTCCGTCTCAATGATCTGCTTCCAGTTGAACTCCTCGGAGACTGTTGGCTGGAAGTCCAAGCAGGGCACCCCAAAGTCCTTTTTCCCTTCGTGGTCTTCTTCCTCCACCTCCCCATCGCTCTTGTCCTCCATGGCCTTGAGCTTCTCGAGGCGCTCCTTCTCGGCCTTTTCCTTCTCCAGGCGCTCCTTTTCGGCCCGCTCCTTCTCCAGTCTCTCTAGCCGTTCCCTCTCCCGGTCCTTTCGGCCCTTCCGCCCAGAAGGAGCCTGCCTTTGCTCTTCGGGCTCATGCTGGGTATCTTCGGTGCCAGGGTGGGGTATCCAGATGCCCTGCTTGCGGTCCCAGGACATCAAAATTTGCTGGATTTCCTTCAGGTTCATTTCGTAGACCTTGAACTTCTGGGCCAGCTGTTTCTCAGCATCCCTCAATAAATCCCTTTCACTTTCCAGTTGTTCTGCCGTGGTCTGTGAGGGAAGCGTTTCCCCCAGCTGCTGTTTGCTCCTTTTCCTTTTCTCCTCCTTTTTGTCCTCACCGGATAGTTGTTCCTTCATTGATCCCTTCCTCTCTAGTCCTATATCTGACCTGGCATCTGCTTTGGCATTTATATTGATGCCCTAGAAAAACAAAGCACATATTTAAACCATTTCTGCAAAGGTTAATTAGAATGGCACCAATACCTGGGGCAGAAAGAAGATAAAGGGTCAACAGTAAAAGAAGACAACAGAATTTGGCTTCCTAGAAAATGTTCTAGGATTCTAAAGGAACAAAATAAAATGGTACCACTGAGGGGGGAAGAAATGTAGACACAACCATTTATGTGTAGCCTGTATTGTTAATATTTTCTCCACCACTTTTTTAAGTTAGACAACCAATAAAACAATAAATCAAGCCGTGATCTGTAGCATTTGCTGGTTTTTTGAGGCATACTCACACTGAAAATTTAACAGTTGGTTCTCCAGAAACAGTTAGAGCTGGCCCAACACACCTTTTACCATCCATAAAAATCATAACTGGAGTTCTCCTCTTGGTTTAAGGGGTAGAATCGATTAGTTATAACATTAATATTTCACTTTTTTGAGTTATTATACACCTTACATGATTCTGTTAAGCATTGCATATACCTAGATAAAAAACCAAAATAAACTCACTGATTGCAAGGTGTTAACAGTCAAATTGGTGACTTAGGCCATATGTAAGCAAGTGGGCCAAGATAATAATTGTGAGATAACGTGTAGGAGGAGAAGAGCATTCCATAATGGTCTTTCTTCATTCAAAGCTCACTAAAAAAACCAACCAGAATCAAGCTGGTAGACAATAACTGGCTTAAATCGGTTGTTCAATGTTTAGTGGTTAGTCTGATGGCCAGCCTGATAAATTATTTTGGGGAGATGTTGAGTATATCCCCTTCATTCTTCTTTCCTCTATTAATTTGACCCAGGATGGAAGGGTGGGCTGAATCTGTGAACTCGATGTATTTTAAAAGGATTAACAGAAAGTTCTATACTTGGGATGAAAAAAATAAACTGAGCCAAGTCCAGATGGATGAGTAGATAAGTCTTTGTTAGGCGGTATTACTAAGCAGAGGGTTCAGAACAGGGCACTGGTCAGCTCCCACCTAGAATCCTGCATCTAATTTCAGGCACACCATTATAGAAGGATAATGACAAACATGAATAGTAGATAGAAGGCTGGGCTTCATGTCAGCAAGGCCAGGGTTCTTTCTGTTAGTTAAGTCCTGACACAGATTACTGTGTGTCCGTCTGTCTCCTAACTTCCTACATTCCCATACAGCTCTTTAAGATGCACAGCTACAGACAAGCTGCTGATCCATGTCTCTGAACTGTGGGGTCTGATACCAAAGAACTCCCAGGGGCCAGAACATACAGAAAATAAAAAATTAAAAAAGGAGACAAGTCATTGGTGAGGGGATGGAACAATGCATGAGAACTGGATTGGCTGAAGGAACTGGGGGTGGTTAGCTATGTGTGGGGAAGACTTAGGGCTGGGGACACAAAAAGAATCTTTTAATAACTGAAGGAAATGAGTCATTCAGAAATAGAAATTATTACCTTGGAAGAAATGAATTCTCACAAGAGCTTGCTGAAGGAAAGACTAGAAAACCAGCAAACTCCTAGCCTGCAAAACCCTGATGGTGTCCCCCACTTCAGGTCAGATTAAATGGGAAATATTTAACCAAATATATAAAAATATAATAGAATACAGAGGAGGTTAATCTGTGGTTTTCTAAGTTAGCATGTGATCACATGCTTGATATCCCTGTCATAGAGAACTTAAGAGTGGAAAGACTCTTGGAGACTCTTCCAATTCTAAGACCATTTTCTTCTCAAGTCCTGGATGCTTCTTGGAGCATGTAAAATGTGTAATGGCTAAGCACAGTACTCTGGAAAACACAAAGGAGGGGTTTGTATCTGCCTCATTTAGCTCTTGAAACTTGCCCACACATTCTAGGACGTCCTGATGCTCTGGCCTCTGACCTCAGGCTCCATCCTCCCTTAGGACAGATTCCTTTGTCTATATGAACTGGCTCACCGGCCTTGATTGGTACCCTGCGTGTACCAGTCTGGCAACAGCCTGCAGCTAACCATGAGATGGCATTTACAGAGTGACACCGTTTGCAAGCTGGTATATTCCTCCTGTAAGGATAAGGCAACACTACCCAGCATTTTTCTTGAAAACATATAGATCCTCATTTTAATAGCTCATAATTATATTGTACTTATTGAATTATATTTTCCTCAGAGACATGTTCTTCCTGCCTGGGAGGCTAGAGGAGGGAAGGGGAGCCCAGCGTGCTGTTAAGTGGGGGGCCCGAGATCAAGGATCCAGTGACCTCTTCTCCACATCAGTGTGGAACCATCTCTCTCTCTCCCTTATGTGCTGCTACCTGGATCTGAGAGGCCTGTCGCTGCCCAAGAGCCTTCTTTGCCGTAAGTTCTTCTTTGATGGGTTCTCGCTTTCTTTTATTTTTCTTCTTCATCTCTTCCTCCTCACGTTGCCGTTCAAGTTCCTGCTGTATTCTCTTTTCCTGAAGTTCCCGAGCTAATTTCTCTTGTTTCCTGGAGGAGAAGGATATTTAATTATGAGTAACTTTTCCTATTTGTATTAGGCTCTCCAAAATGCTCTCCTCACAACAATCCTGTGAGGTAGGTTTAGCAATTTCTTGGTATGCCCATTTTTTAGATGGGGAAATATACTTCAAAGGGTTGACTCATCCACTGTCGTATAATTAATAAATGGCAGATCTAGGATATGAATGACAACGCCTGTGCAGTATTCCACTTTGTCTTTAAATCCAATAGCTCTAGTTCTGTTTTTCTCTCATCCCTAGTTTATTTCCCATTTTCATTCATTCAGAATATTCTGGTCACAGTGAGAAGAGAGATTTAGTTTTATGGAAATTTTAAATATCAGTTGATGTCTTTGTCAGCTCCCAATAGGAAGGAAGAGAGGAAGGAAATGAAAGAAGGAAGGAAGAGAGGGAGGGAGGGAGGGAAGAGAGAGGGAGGAAAGAGAGAGGGAGTGATAAAGAAATTTAATTAAAAAAAGGAAAAAAGAAAAGGAAAGAAGGAAGGAAGGAAAAAAGGAAGGGAAAGAAGATGAGAGGGACAGAGAGAGAAAGGAAGCAAACAAAGAAAAGAAAGGAAGGAAGGAGAGAGGGAAAAGGAGGGATGGAGGGAGGGAGGAAGAAAAGAAAGGAAATGATGTAAAATGATGAAGTTGTATGAGATTTCTTCCTTCTCTAAATTTAAGCAATGAAAATCCCCAATCTTCATACCCCTTGAAAATGTGAAAGACAAAGACTGAGGATCTCACTTGCTTAAGAATGGAAAGCAGAAGAATCTTGTATCCAGAAAACAAGCTGATATTAGAAACTTATTTAAAAGAATATTAGCTTTAAAAGGATATACTGTTATCACTATAGATTAAATTCAATCTATTGTAGTTGTTACATCTGCACAATGAAAACTGTTGCTTAGAATAATGATCCTCAGGCAGTTCTTGTAAAACTTATTAGAGAGGGTTATAATAATTGTTATTATTCCTGCTATTGTTGTTATTGCTGGTCCCCTGGTATAAAAATTCCTGATTGCTTACCATAGTTATGGTTCTGCATAGATAGTAGATGTTTTTCTCACAAGAAAAGGTTAAGGGTTTCTGATGAATTCTTATATAATCAATCATGCGATCAATTAGTCACAACCAACTGTTACACAGTGCAATTAGTTAAAGGGAGGTTACGCTAACTTGTATTTATATCTTTCCTTTTTTTCCCAGAGCAATTAGGTCCACAAGATATAAATACTTTAAAAATAGTCCCATTTAGAAATAACTAGAGGCCATTTAAATCTGACTTTTCAAATAATCTGCTCAACCCTATATTTTCCTGCTTGTTTGTCTTTCTATTGCATTTATTTATTTAATATTCCTAAGAAACGAATATTAAAATCTTTATTAGTGTGTTCTTTTCACCTTACTTTTCTTTTAGGGACTTTCTTTTAGGTTTTTTTTCCTTTCTAGTTCCTCATTGAGGGACCAGCTCTGGAAAGTCACTCAACCAATTTCTGAAGGAGAGAGCCAATAGATAAAATTGACCTTATCTTGGGGGTATGTGCTCTACAATCTTGGACAAATCTCAGTCAATTAGGAAACCTTACTTCTGTTTATAGTGTGAGCAGAATCCAACCCTAAGACACTGGGCCCCCAGCATTATTTCCCTCTATCCAAATCCAGGGGAGCCCACTTTATGAAGAGTGGTCTGCATAGAGATGGTTTCCTTTGTTCAAATTGCTAGAGGTAGCTGAGTCTCACTATCAGGCCACATTCTCAGCAGGAGAAGCTGAAGATTTTTAAGTGTTCTCTCTTCATTTGAAAGTCCCCCTTCCATTAACTGTTCACTAATTAGGGTGGATTTTTGCCTGGTAAGGCACTCACTTTTCTAGAGTTATTTAAGCATCCAGGGATCTCTATCGTTTGGTCTTTATCAAGAGAGAGCAATGGCTATCAATTTATTATTAGCTAGCCTAATGAATAAGTTGGTCATTTATTTATTTATTTGTTTTTGCTGAGGCAATTGGGGTTAAGTGACTTGTTCAGGGTCACACAGCTAGGAAGCATTAAGTGTCTGAGGTCAGATTTGAAACTCAGGTTCTGACTTCAGGGCTGGTGCTCTATCCACTGTACCACCTAGCTGCCCTATAAATTAGTTAATAGTTATTCAAACTCAGTCTCTTGGGATTTTCATTCATCACATTTGAAAGCATCAATTTTTATTGCTACCTTATCTGACATCATGATTGTGGCTCCTGATTTTTCAGAGTTGCCTGAAATAATAATTTTTGTTCCATTCCCTCCTTCTTTAATCTGTATCTAATTTTTAAAAATATATTTATCTGTGGCAAATTATTAGCTTTCAAATCTACTTCTCCATTTGTTTTTTTTTTACTGAATAACTGAATCCATTTATAATATATGCCCTTCTAAGGGGTGCCTCTCCCTTTTCCAGGTTTTGGGGGATGATAAAGTGTTCCAAAGCCCCCCAAACCAAACCAGCTGAAGAAGGCACTTCCCTATAGGAATAAAGAGGAAGATGCAGATAAGAAATGACCTGTGTCAGAAGGCTAGAGAGGGAAAGGAGGAGAAAGATGCTGAAGGTCTGGCAAGTGGATAGAGGGAGATGGAGGGAGATGGAGGGAGATGGAGGGAGATGGAGGGAGATGGAGAGAGATGGAGGGAGATGGAGAGAGATGGAGGGAGATGGAGGGAGCACCTGCTCATCCTCCAAGGATGCTCACAGAGGTAGATAGATGAAGGATCATGTCATGGCAAGTCAAGGGAGAAGGGAGAAGTAGACGTGGTCAGCATCCTGCCTGAGTGCTCACTGAAGCAGCTGCCAGGTTGCTTTGGGGATGGGGTGGGCCTGGATTCCAAGGGTAAGAGAGAATATCCCCATACTCCTTGAACTATTCAAATAGTGCTCACTGTGATTTACAGGGGAACAACTGTTCTTTCCTGGAGAAGCCTAGAAAACCCTGCTGAATATTTAAGGACTCTTGGATGAGAATTTGACGACCATAGAAACCAGATGGTATTTTAATCACTGCTGCTCTCTGAAGGCAAAGAATGCATAAAAGAAAACAATTCTATGACGTAAACTGAGAACAAACGGATGAGAAGATGATGTCTGAGAATGGGGTTTGGGTTTCTGAATTTTAAGCCTGAGTTTAAAATATGGGAATGATGGACTGCAGGCCAAGAATGGAGCGTACCTAATGAAGACACTCAAGAAATGTTTTGGGGCATCATTGGTGGAGTTGTGAACTGATCCAACCACTCTGGAGAGCAATTTAGAATTATGCCCAAAGGCCTATAAGACTGTATATTCTTTGATCCGGCAATACCACTCCTGGGTCTGTTTCTTGAATGGATCAAAGGAAAAAGATCCATGTGTACAAAAATATTTATGGCGGCTCTTTTTGTAGCATTAAAGATTTGGAAACTGAAGGGATACTTGTCAGCTGGGGAATGGCTGAAGAAGTCATTATGACTGTGATGGAAAATTATTGTTCCATAAGAAACAAAGAGCAAAATTCTTTTCAGAAAAACCTGAAAAGAATTACACTAACCAATAACAAGTGAAATGAAGAGAACCAGGAGAATGGAGTCCACAGTAACAGCAATAATGTATGAGGATCGCTTGCGAATGACTTAGCTATTCTCACCAACACAGTGATCCAGGACAAACTGAAGGACTCATGATGATACATGCTATCTCCCTCCAAAGAAAGAACTGTCGGAGTCTGAATACAGATCAGTGTTTTTCTTTCTTGATCTAATTTTCTTTCACAACACGACTAATTTGGACGTATGTTTTAAACGATGACCCACATATAACTTAGATTATTTATCACTGCAAAGAGGGGTGAATAGAGGAAAGGAGGGAGAGAATTTGGAGCTCAAAATTTGAAAAAACAAATACAAAAATTGTTTCTATATGCAATTTGAAAAAATATTATTCAAAAAAGGAACATATATGGCTAATATCTTGCAAATTGAATCAAAAGGACTTTAAACTGTAAAAAGAAAGGTGGCAGGAGGAGAAAGGGAAAAAAAATCTGCTAAATTAAGTACAGCATAGGTATGATGTCACAAGAAGTCACAAAAACACCCCCAAATACATAATATACAAAATCCAAGAAAAGAACCTGTATAAAATCCATGATCACAAATGCACAAAATACAGACAGGATGAATGCAAGACAGAGGGCCATAGCTGTTGGAGCACTGAATGAGGGGGTCCTAAGTTAGAGCTTCCTGTCTAATTGGGTATAGCCTTCCACTCCTCCAGGGCCCTAGGCAAATTTCTAAGACCAGAAATCTCAAATCAGGTGCCAAATGATGGTTAGAGGAAATTTTCTCTATCCTTCCTCATGTCTGGCTTAGCAAGAGAGCCACTATCTTCCTCAGGATGCACGAGGGGCTGGCTGGTCCAACTAAGCCAGGGATCTGCTATCGACTACTCTGTGACTCTCAGAGTTTGAACATTTGGCAGTTTGATGGTCCCAGGGGAAAACAGCTGCAACCTAGAGATGGGAAGCTGAATTCAGGACCTGAGTCTGAATTCTGTCCCAACACTTACTGTGTGACCCTCCAGGATAAGCCCTCCACTTCCTCCAGTGTGAAATGTTTATAATAACAGTGCCTCCTCCCAGGGCTGTGAGCATCAAGGAGCTAATGTTCACAAAACTCCCTACTAGGGCTAGCCCCTGCTGTGGTCAGCCAGGGTTGGAGAAGAGGGGGTGGTCTGGGGGGGGGACACACCAGCCTGGGGCTTGGGGAACGCAAGCCCTTGTTGATCCGTGACCCAGGCTGGGTCTGGAGGGTTCCCCTCACCAGGCTCTCCACTTGTTCCTTGTAAGCCGAGGGTCCCATCAGCCCCGCTCTTGCTGCTGGCTGCAGGAAGGATGGGACGTGAATGGGGGAGAGAAAGGAGGATGCAGTGGGATGGGGTCGGGGGTATCACAGGGCCCTGAGAATCCACCA
This sequence comes from Sarcophilus harrisii, assembly GCF_902635505.1. Classification (NCBI taxonomy): domain Eukaryota; kingdom Metazoa; phylum Chordata; class Mammalia; order Dasyuromorphia; family Dasyuridae; genus Sarcophilus; species Sarcophilus harrisii. Next base: position 37,953,479 of record NC_045427.1, on the reverse strand, counting down.
TGAACTGGGAAGCAGCAATGAGTGCCAGCCTAGAGTCAGAAGCCCTTGGGGGTGACCGCCCTGGTTCTGCCTTTATCATCTCAGAGTCACAGACCTTTTTTTCCGCTCACGAATGGCCTGCAGAATTTCCATGTCAAACATCATTTTCTCTTCCTCCGTTAGGGCATCGTACTCCTCCTCATCCATCTTTTGCAGACGAGCCTTCTCTTTTGCAATCATTTCCTGCTGTTCTTGCTCTAATTGAGGGAAAGAAGAAACCTATAAATCCCTGGAAAGACACCGCTGGCCGAGGGCTTGGAGAACCTCCGAGGTCACACTGATAGAGAGCTGGCCTAGCTGGGGAGGACTTTAATCTTTGACCAAGTTGTCTGGATTCTGGCCTCAGGCCCTCCTCCCTTTCTCCTTCTCTCCTTTCCCTGGCCCCTCCCCCCACTTTAGATACTGTGGTGACCTAGCAGATTCAATCCAAATGGTCAGACTAAACAATAAGTTCCAAATGGATACACAGCCTAGATATAAAGGGTCATAAACAAATCAGAGGAACAAAGAAAAAAATGCCTTTTGCAACTATCGATAAGGAAAGGGATCATGACAAAATAACGAATAGAGAGACTCAGAGGAGGTAAAATGGACAATTCTGATCACACAAAATTCAAAAGTCAGTGCAATTAAAATCACAAGGCAAACAGTGAAATGGGAGGAAAATCTGATAAAGGTCTGATGTCTAAAGCATAGAGTGGATTTAGATGCCAGCAAGATGGCACAGTGGTTAGGGCACAGGAGTCAGGGGAGGTGGAATTAGGCTGCCAGAGAACTCTGGGAGGACTTGTATGAACTGATGCAGCATGAAGTGATGACGTTTTATACATAGATTATGAAAGAAAACAACTGTGAACAACTTAAGCTCTGGGATCGATGCAACACCAGATTGTGATTGCAGAGATGGATGATGCAGCAAGGTTCCCACTTCTTGGAAAGAGGTGGCGGACCAGGTATGCCCAAAGGGACACAAGTTTTTAGACACATCAAGGTGTGGACTCTTGGAAAGGAAAAAGACTCCTCCTCCTCCTTCTCCTCCTCCTCCTCCTCCTCCTCCTCCTCCTCCTCCTCCTCCTCCTCCTCCTCTTCTTCTTCTTCCTTCTTCTCTTCTTCCTCCTTCTCCTCCTCCTCTTTCTCTGAAGGGTTTTTGGAGAGGAGGGAAAGCTAGGGGAGACACTGGAGAGTTGGTGACAATCACATTAAAAAAGAAGACAAGGAACTAAAGAACGTCATTGCATCTTTGCAAAAATAAAAGGAAGCGATCAGAAGGAATTTCAGAAGGGAACCCGGACAAGCAAGAGCAAAGTTGGAAATTTGATGCTAAATCTGAAATGTATCCACAAATGCACCACCACCACATGGGACCTAGAGGAGATCCACCACTTTATACAAAGTCCTCTTGTTCTGATCTGCAAAGGGAAAACATTCATTCCTGTTGATGTCTGTCAACTGCAGAATAATACAAAGGAAAATTTTAAAAGGAACTGAGGAACTTTGTCCAAGATCATGAATTAATGGTAGAGTCTGGATTCAAAACCAAAACCAAACCTTTGAGTCCCAGAAAATATTCCAACTGACACCTGACAGAGACAGAGAGGAAGAGGGAGGGGAAGAAGGAGGGAAAGAGGGAGAGGGGGAGAGAGAAAGGGAGGGAAGAAGGGAGGGAGAGGGGGAAAGAGAAAGGGAGGGAAGGAGGGAGGTAGAGGGGGAGAAAGGAGTGAGGGAAGGAGGAAGGAGAGGGGGAGGGAAGGAGCTCAGGCTTTGGAAGTCTAAAAGATTTTTTTCTCTGCCTTGAGAATTCCCCGTTTCTCCCCTCATGCGCTCTTACCTATCTTTTCCATTTTGGCTTTCTCCCGGGCCTTCATGACATTGTAATCCTGAGCCACGTTGATAAAGTAGATGTGCTCCCGGTTGTTGATGGCTCTGAGCAGGCACTGGAGGGCACAGGCCGGACTTCTGGCGAAGACCGTCTCTATTCCATCAAAGACCACCCCTCGATAGCAGTCGCTGAGCTGAAATAAGAGATCCAGAGAGAAGCCCACTCACGGTTCTTAGCGGCCGTTAGCCCCTTTCCATCTTCAGTAAAGGGTGAAAGGACTCGGGGCTGAGGGCCACTTGACCTTTCACAATCTTTATCTCACACTGTGCCCAGCTGAGCTGGAGCCATCCCAGGTGCTTTTCTGGACTGCTTCCCATGACCAAACCCCATCCTGCTCTCTAACTCCAGTTGTCTGAGTACCCAGAGCATGTAGCAAGAACCATGCTAGGTGTTGGGCACATAAAGACAAAAACCAAAATAGTCTCTGTCCTCAAGAAACTTCTATTTGCCTTAGGAGAAACAACATCTACCTGGAGAAATAAGAAATATCTGCAAGAGACATCCAAAATGGGCTTGGAGGATGTGGGAAGGCCTCTGAGTCTCCTATTCCCAAATGAACCTCCTCAGGATGACCTTTCTTCCTATATCGACCTCCTAGAAATCCTTTTGCTCCAAAGTCCCAGTTCAGGGTTCCTCCCTGCTGCTTTCTCTGTTCTCCTCCCTCCACTCAAACCTCCTGAAAATGATCCCTCCTAAAACCGCTCAGTCTAATGCCTTCTCTCCTAGAAAGTTCATCATAGTCCACTTCCTTGTAATAAACATATTGGATATAAAGTAATAAAAGCATTGGGTTATAATTTCCTTACATTGGGTTTTCATCTGTATCATTCATTGTATTATTTTTCATTTTTTGTAGCCTCAGAGCCCACCCCAGTGTGCTGCTTACAAGAGATGTTTAACATGTTTTTGCTTGAAAATCCATTGTCTCAACTTTAAAAAACAATGTTTTCTGTATCTGTAATCTCCTTCCACCTCTTTCAGACAGATTTCCCTAGAGTGACTCCGTGATAAATCCCCCTTAAAACACTTGAAATGGTTGTGCTGTTAACCAGAAGTCAAGGGAAGATCCAAATGGCCCCTTGTCATTTTGTCTATTGGCTTTATCATGGTTTAAAGCCAGCTGGAGGCTGAGGGTTTGGGGATAACTCTATACTCTCTTATTAGGCAAGTAAACTTGGGCAAGTGGCTGAGGTTCCCTCTCCAGAGTGCAGGTAATCCCATTTGTGCTACTTTTCTAAAAGGGTCGTTGTGAGAAGAGCATTTGAAAAAAAACAAAAAACTAAAGTGTTTTTGAAATAGGAGTTATCCTTGTTATTTGGGAATTCTAGAAAGCTAAGGATATGAAGGAAGTATCAGAGAGCTAAGGCCTGGACTCTCGAGGTTTGGGGATACAGAACACCTGCTGTTACTCAATTCTACACAGTCTACAAAGTATGTAAGCATCATGAACTTCTAACTCAAATGTTTTGAATTTTCAATTCTAGTTGGGAAATGGTGGCCTGGACTAACATGGGAGGGAAGGAGGGAGGGAAGGAAAAAAGAAGGGAAGGAGGGAAGAAGGGAGGGAAAGAGGAAGGAAGGAAGGAATGAAGGAAGGGAAGGAAGGAAAGGTGGGATAAAAAAAAGGGAGGGAGGGAAAGAAGGCGGAAGAGAGGAAGGAAAGGAAAGGAGGGAGGAGACCAGTATTTATTCAGTAACTACTCTGTGCCAGGATCAGGCTAAGAGCTTTACAAACTTTACCTCAGGTTACCCACCGCAGCCCTGGGAGGAAGCTGCTATTTCGACCTGCCTCATGCCCAGTGTCGCCCAGCTAAGGGCTGGGACCTCATCTGAATTCTTCCAGACTCATGTGTGGGGATGTGGGGAAGGTGTGCCTCTGGTGTGGCCAGAGTGAAGGGCCTTTACCTGGATCCTCTCTTCTATGATTTGCACCAATAAGTCATCAGGAAGCACGCAGCTGAACAAGCCCATGTCTCCTTCACTGGAGCTGCCCACGAGCCGGAGGTGAATAGGGGTGTAGGTGAGAGGGCTGGATGGAATCTGGGAAGGGGGAAACAGGGCCGTCAGTCCTTTCAGGGATCTGGCTGGTGAGCCCCGGGTGTCTGCTTGTCCGGGATCCCCAGAGGGTCAGTCTCAGCATTGAAGGAGGACAGGTTTCTCAGGCTTATTAAACAAGGAGTCTCCTGTGCTTAGAAACAATAAATCTTCCTGGTCCAAGGGGCTTTCCTTTTCTCTCCCCAGGGACTCCCTAGCTGCAGAATGCTGTGAAGAGATCTACAGAAGCATCCATTTCTACAATTAATTTAAATTAAAAAGGAGGATATCATCTCCAACTGATAAGACAATTGTGGATAACTTAAAACTAGAGGTGAGAATGTCTCCAATGTCTAATATCTTGGTATTAATCCTTAAATAAAATGGGATGTTTCTCTTCAAAACAAAGAACTGCCTATTTCTGGAGGACACCCACCCATTGTCCTTAGAAATTGGAACAAAGCACATAATGTTTAAACACTGTGAGCATTTTTGACTTTTGGTAGCTACTTGCTTGCCTGTAGGGTCCTTAAAGGCTGGGATTATGTCTTATCTACATTTTCTTTGTCCTTCAATACTGACTGCAGAGCTCTAAACATATTAGGCATGTAATAAAATGTATATCAAATACCTATCAATGCAAAAATAAATTGTAATGTGTAATATTACAATATGTAACAAAATGTAAAAATATCCACAAAAGCCTTAAGTTTCATCTTTAAAGAAGCTGTACTTTTAAAGTTAAAAGCTCTTTGAGGAATGGATTTTCAAGAACGATTCTGCCAGGGTTAAGCTGGGTATGCTACTGCAGCTTTTTTCCTTTGGGATGTGCTCGCTTGGTTTTTCTGAACTGAGTTTGGTGGTCCATTGTCGGTCTTTGTAGCTCCAGCCCTTAGCATAGTGCACAGGATGTACCTAATATTGTTGACGATTGATTATCTGAATTCTAATCCCAGGCTGATTTCCAGACCCTCAGGAAGCTAATAGGTGACATGGAGAATTTGGGGTGCTCTATACATAATATTATGGAGCTCCTAAAATTCCCTTCCAATTTGCCCTCTCTCTTTCACCAGGACCTTGCTCTAGGTTTAAGGAACATAAACACAGCAGTTGTTTCTCAAAATCAGAAAAATCCAGCGGTGAGCAGGTACTACACCCCAAATGCACAAAAGGCATAAAGACATAAGTTCTCAAGTCACCTGAGGAAGGGAAGCACATGGCAGCCATAAGAGACCATGAGGGCAAAAAGGAGGGTTTTTTGGGGGAGACTCAGTTCTGTGGTCATCTGCTGATGTGTCTGGGATAGAATGGACTCCAGCTCTTGTGCAGTGGAGAAGGCTACATGATTGACCCGATTGCCAGGATTACTTAGGGGGAATATTGAGAGAATACTGAGCTTTCTTTGGGAGGGACTGAATTTTTACCTGCGATCCCGATGTTTCTGACTGGTGCAACTGATGATGCTGTTTTTGGGACCCAGAGCCATGGCTGTCTGACTTGGTCTTGGTGTTAATTACGCTTCCCCGAAAGCCCTTGGAGGGGGCCGTCCGGTTTTCGGGGGAGGCCAGAGTTGCTTCTGAGATATGCTTGGCCAAATTCTCAGTGCTTACTCTTGACAATCCTATGGATGTTTGTGCCAGTGAACTCTCTGTAACCATGGCTACAAGGAAATAGGAAATGCAGGGAAGAGACACATTTGTGAAATTATGTAATCACAGCAGAGGAGCCTTGAAGGAAACTAATGTCATTAAAAAAATTAATAATCAGGGAATGCAAAGCTTGTCTTCACTCAAGACTATGGAAAGTATTTAGAAGAATGTAAATGAATGAACCAAAATGAGATCATGTGGTGAAACCTAGGCCATTAGGTCAGAAGGCCAAACTCCCTGTTCTGCCAAGAAAACCACAGAATTTTAAGAACTTTCTGCAGTTTGTCCCTAATGTCTCTGGGCTTTAATTTAATTTTTTTTTAGTTTAATTATTCTTCAAAGTCATTTTATACTCATTTAGTTTTGTGAATTCTGAAGAACAAATTTTTAATTGTAACAAAAGGGAGCATCCTGACATTTTGCATTGTGCATGGGATGGTTTCTGAATGACAGTTTCTCAGAGCGGTGGACCAGAAGCAATCAGAAGAAATGGTCCTCTGACATGGCTACCCAAGTCACCTGATCTCCCTCCATTAAACTTTTTCTTGTGGGGCCCCATCAAAACTGTTTTGTGGACATGAAAAACTCATACTTTTGATACCTTTAAGGCTAGGATTACAAGTGAAATCCTTTAAGTAACTGAGTAGCAGCGAAGGAAAAGTGGTGTTTTTTTTTAAAACCAATTTTCAAAATTACTTTGAGAAATATGTCAGTATTTTTAAAAGTTAAATCAAGAATTTTACATTTTATCTTTTGTAAGTCTGTGGCATTTATTCTCTTAAAATTATCAAGGCTTCAAGCTCCAACAGGACTTTTGGGACAAACAGCCTGATACAGTTGGAGATGAATTTCCTTTCCAAAGCTTTGAGCATGTTACAACCCTCTTTACTGGGCCACGGATACTGGAGAAAGACTCTGGGTATAAAGTCCACCTAGAAGTAATTCCAGGCTGAGATAACCCACAGAACTTGGTCACCTCTTTGCAATGAACTTTAATTGTTATCGTTAAACTCTTTGAAGGCACACGGGTGGACTTCAGGTGCCCTGTGTATTGGGAAGGAGAGTGGAACATTCCGCCGTAATGCTCACTCTCCGGGGCACCCCTTTGACCTTTGAGAATGCCCAGTCTACTTGTTTCCAAAAGGAAATCTGAGAAGTGAAGTTCTGGGAGGATTGTGTCCCGCTGTGAGCCCCCCACTCCAGGAACGACCCTCTCCCCTCCAGCCTGGGCAGTTTCATAGGAACAGGGCCGTGGGGGGGACCTTGAGCCGGGGGGGTCTGCCCGGTCCCCTCAGAACTCACCAGCTTCCTTCACTGACTCCTCCACATCTCGGATGCTCTGCTCGGTGGTCGCCCTCATGCAGAGCTCCCGAGCCCGGAGCCCAGGAATGCTGTTTGAATCCGACAGAGCATCCAACACGATGGAATCGAGGGTCAGGTAGGCGGCATTGTAGTATTTGGCGAGGCTATTGCAGGCAGCGGTCTTCCCTGTGGGGGGGTCAGAGGTTTTAGGGGGGAAGGGATGATAATTTAGGGGTTTTCCGGTGGTAGCTGGTTGTTTTGCTGATGTCTTTTGAGAAGAAACTGACTATACAGTCATGAGGTAGAGCTGGTTTTCTGCCATGATAGGATCTTACCTTTGGGTGGGAGTATAGTTCCATAACTAGCTTCCTTAGAGAGAGGTTAAAAAAAAAAACCCAAACAAGAACCCTACAATATCATTTTCCCTCCTTATATATTTATGTTTTCATCAGCTTCTTTTAAAAAAAAGTTTATTTTTCCTAATTGCAGGTAAAATTTTTTCATATTCATCTTTAAAACTTCTGAGTTCCAAATTTTCTCTTGTTCACTCCCTCCTGAGGAGGTTAAGTAATTTGATAGAAATTATCCACGTGCAATCATGCAAAACCCATTTCCATACTAGTCACTGTGGACGACATCAGGTTCAATAATAACTTACATGACACTGTAGGGTCACAAAGTACCTGACTGACATCATCCCCACTGAACCCCTACAATGGCCGGCATCTAAGACAGGTAGGCCAAATGTAATAATTTCCATTTCACAGATGTACAAATTGTCCCAGAGAAGAGAAGTCATTTATCCAAGGTTCACACAGTGAGGTAACGGGGCAGAGCCAGGACTGAGATGAAATCAAATCTTCTGATTGCAAATTCGGCAATCCTCCTATCAATCTAATCTGCCTTTGGTATCTTTTTGTTTTTTTTCCTGAGGCAATTGGGGTTAAGTAACTTGCCCAGGGTCACACAGCCAGGAAGTGTTAAGTGTCTGAGGGCAGATTTGAACCCAGGTCTTCCTGATTTCTGGGCTGGTGCTCCATTCACTGTGCCACCTAGCTGCCCTTCTGCCTTTGGCATCAAAGAAACAAGGATGGAGGTCTGGGGAAGCTCAGGAGTGCCCCTCTAACACGTGGGTCCCCTAACAGGTGTGTCCATGTCTAGGTCAAACTCTGGATGGCAGGTTGGATTCTTTCAGGCCCTGGGCCCATGTTAACACCCTGGCCGGCCCAGAGAAGGGACTGTGGGGCTAGGGCACCTGCTCCCTAGGGGGGCTCCTGCAGCCAAGCCAGGCTCTCCTAACCCTTCCTTATGACGGGAGCTCCCGGCGCGGGACTGCCCAATCAGCACTGCTTCTCGTACCTGACAGCGGTGAGCCGTGGACTATGATGGCAATCCCTCTCCGGTGCTTGGCTATGTGGCTGTCAGGAGAAGTAGAAATGCCCAGGTAGCGAGCGATGCACCTGCTCACCGGGTTGTTATCGATTTCTCCAACTTCCTCCACAGAGCGGGTCTCACTGGCACTCTGGGGTTTTTCAGCTCCTTAAACACACACACACACACACACACATACACACATCTGTGTTACCCAGCATTTACTTGTAGGGACATGAATGGGAAGGACATCTGCTCTCGGAGGAGTTTAGTCGAGAGTCAGCCCATACAGTTGTGCCTTTGAAAGGATGTCTATTGAAGGCCTTGGCTGACTGCACCAGGGAGTCTCCACACCAGGAGTTCCCCACCTAGATAACCTGGCCTAGGGGCGAGGGGTAGGGGGGTGACAGGTGGCCAGAGAGACAGGGATGAGCTTCTGTGGCACCTTGAACAAACAGATTTACTGCTTGTAGGTATAACCTGGTTACTTTCAAATTTCTAACTTTTTCCCCCAAGTGTTTAACATTTTCCAAAATGCAAACACCTCCCAAGATGGCCTGTTTCTTTCTTTCATTCTGCAGAGATGCAGTAGAGGATCAGTCTCTAGATTTTTGACTAGTAGTTTCTAACTTAAATCTCCCTTTCCCCTTTTTCATTGACCTCTGGTTCCCTGACCTTTTCTTGCTTGTTCATCATTCTGGGATAAGGCTTGTGATGGCCTTCTGGGCAGGAAAAGGGAAAGGGGCAAACTTCAAGGGGGTTCCCCCACCAATTCTACTTCTCTAGCTTATATGCTACCTTCCTCCCCAGTTTCTGCCTCTCCTCATGTTTTCTCCCCTTCTGTTCCTCCCCTCCCAAAGACTCCATCCCCGTGGGACATGGCTCCCTCCCCCCATGCATTCAGCACCCAGTCCGAAAATCCCAAACTGAATTCCTCTCCTTTCCCCCCACTCCCTTTTTCTACTGAGTGACCTGGGATGGGTTATTCTGATCTCCCCTCCCCCTCCTCTCAGGCCCCCCACTCCCGTCACACATAGGCTCCCCATCACCTCCTATCTAGACTGTGCCATTCAGAACACCTTCAGATGTTCTCCATTATTTGGAATAGGGGTCCTCAAACTTTTTAAATGGGGGCCAGTTCACTGTCCCTTAGACTGTTGGAGGGCCGGATTATAGTAAAAACAAAAGCTTTGTTTTGTGGGCCTTTAAATAAAGAAACTTCGTAGCCCTGGGGGAGGGGGATAAACATCCTCAGCTGCCACATCTGGCCAGTGGGTCATAGTTTGAGGACCCCTGGTTTGGAACAACGATACAGCATCAGCTCCCTTGGTCCTCCTGCCCATCTGGCCTGTGCTCCCTTCAAAGTCCAGCTCTTCCATGTGCTATCCTCTCTTCCTTTCCCTTTCTCCTCAACCCAAAGGAGGTTCCCCACTCCAACTGTTCCCAGAGCACTTATCTTTGATCCTGACTTTTCTCCCTTCTTCCTTGTGTGATACTTAAGTGTGTGCTCTCCTACCCCCGCCCCATCCCCATCATCTCCCCATGGGCAGGAAGTCTCTGTCATCACTTACAGCTTAGCTTTTGTGGTGCCTTAGAAATGTTTTTGTTGAAGACAAGATCTAACTTAGTTTCAATTGATCAAGGATGGACAGAAGCAGCTACACCCAAAGAAAGAACACTAGGAAATGAATGTAAACTGCTTGCATTTTTGTTCTTCTTCCCAGGTTATTTATACCTTCTAAATCCAATTCTCCCTGAGCAACAAGAAAACTGTTCGATTCTGCACACATATATTGTATCCAAGATCTACTATAATCTATTTAACATGTATAGGACTGCTTGCCATCATTGGGGAGAGGGCGGAGGGAGGGAGGGGAAAAATCGGAACAGAAGTGAGTGCAAGGGATAATGTTGTAAAAAATTACCCTGGCATAGGTTCTGTCAGTAAAAAGTTATTTAATAATAAAAAAAAGAAATGTTTTTGTTGGATTAAATTGAATGAAATCAAATCTTACTTTGGGCTTTTGTGCATCCAAATATATTAATGTTTTGGTCCTTCTCCACACAATGAAATTTAATACAATACCGGAGTTTAAATGAAAACATGTCAAGAAGCCTAAATTGTAAGGGAGAGTAGAAGCAGGAAGGCCCAGGAGTCACTTTGTCCAGGGGGCTGAAAATGGAAGAAGGGATGGACTTAAAACTTGGAATGGGACATGGCCAATGTGGGAATTTGTTTCACCGGGCAGCGTGGGTATGTTGTGAGGATTTCTACCTTTTGTTTAATCTTCAGCCAGATAGAGCAGGGGTGAGAGGGAGAATTGGGGCTTGCTATCAATCAATCCATAAATGAATAAATAGATGGATGCAATTTAAAACTAAACCAAGATTCAATTCAAGACTACAAATGAGTTCATGGAAAAATACCATAAAATGAAGAGGGAGAAGGTAGGAAGAGACTGGAAGATATGGCTTTGATTATTCTGTTCCTCACAGGATCACTGATTTAGAACTTGAGTCTATCTAATCCACCCCTCTCGTTTTTTGTTACAGAGCAGGAAACTGAGGCCCAGAGAGACAGAATAATTTGTCTAATGCCACCCAGGGAGTAGGGGGCAGGGGTGGAATTTGAACCAGGTCTCTGATTCCAAACACTCTGATGTGGTAGGGAAGGGAAAATAGAAATGCTGGCCCAAGGTGGTGACAGTGGAGAAGAAAGAGGGGAAGAAGGGCAGTGCCAGGAGTCCAAGGAAGAAAAGAAGGATTGGGGGGCAGGAGGCTTAGGAGATTACCCTGGCAAGGCCTTATCTCAGCCTTGTGGGAGCCCTGCTTTATACCAATAGCGTGGAGGGAGCCGGCATAGGGGAGTCCCTGATCCTCCCCCGGAAGGGACGCGTGGGCTCCTAAGTCAGATTTCTCACCACATTCTCCCGGCAAACACTATTTATATAGAGAGACAGCACTCCGCTCTACATATAGAAATACTTTCATGGGATGGCACAGGGCTTTAAGGTAGTCTCTCCAAAAAAAGTGTTGAATGAATATCCGAAATGGTGCCATTAGAAATGCTTTGCTTGAGTCGTTAGCTCCTATTAAAATACAAATCTCCTGGAAGGAGGTAGGAACCCCTGTTCTATGGTCAGGCCTCAGGCTGCCCCTGGTTGGACTGAACTGGCCCCAAGAGGCGAGAGCACAGGTGCCAAATATGGCAGCCCACCACACCCCCAAGTGCCCCTGAGCCAGATTAAAGTGTAATTGAAAAACACTGCACAAAGATAAATAAAAATATAACAAAGCATGAGTAATGTTATGTTATAAAATAAGGCAATACACAGCCCACATGGTTTATATACGGTTTAGTGGCCCCCATTTCTATGTTAATTGGACCTAGGGCACTTACCATGGGAGAAAAATCGGTCCAAGTTTTCCTCTTCCTCTTCTTCACCTTGGATATTTCGAGACTCGATTGCTCGTAAGTGCCGCTCCTCGAAGGTGGATGTAACAGAGACTCCTCTACTTAGAGAGGTCCGCCTTACGCTTGGCGAGGTCATTGGCTCTGTGCTGTGGGAATCTTCTTCCTCAGCTGTGGGGAACCAAAACAGCTCGGGGGTGGGGCAGGGAGAGAATGAGGGAGAGATGGGGGGGGAGAAACAGAGAGGAGGGGGAGAAGGGAGAGGAAGAAGGAGAGAGAGAAGAGAGGGGAAAATGTAAGAGAAGGGAGAGGAGAGAGGAAGGAGAGAGGCAGAGACAGAGAGAGACACACACAGAGAAAAAGAGAGAGAATGAAAGAGAGAAAAAATGAGAGAGAAGAGAGGAAAAGATGTAAGAGAAGGGAAAAAAGAGAGGGAAGAATGAGAGAGATAAGAGAGGAAAAATGTAAGAGATGGGAGAGGAGAGAGGAGAGAGAGAGGCAGAGATAGAGACAGACACACACATAGAGAAAAAGAGAGAGAGAATGAGAGAGAAGAGAGGAAAAGATGTAACAGAAGGGAAAGGAGAGAGAGATGAATGAGAGAAGAGAGGAAAAATATAAGAGATGGGAGAGAGGAAGGAGAGAGGCGGAGAAAGAGACACAGAGAGAGAAAGAGAAAGAAAAGAAAAAAAGATGTAAGAGAAGGGAGAGAAGAGAGAATAATGAGAGAGAAGAGAGGAAAATGTAAGAGAGGGAGAGGAAGAGAAGGACAGAGAGAGGCAGGGAGGGAGAGACAGGGAGACACAGAGAGAGACACACAGAGATGGAAAGAGAGAAGAGAGGAAAAAATGTGAGAAGGGAGAGGAAAGAGGGAAGAAGAGAGACAGAGATAGAGACAGAGCCAGGGTTATTCACAGCCCTGTGCCTCTAAATACAGAAAGCAAAGTGAAATAAAGCCCCGGGGTGACCAGTCCTGGTCCCCAGCAGCTGCAGGGCTCCAAGAAGGGGGGAGGCCGGGTCTGGGGCCTTGAGACTTGGGCCTCTTCACAGAGAAAGAGGCTATGGGCCCAAAGTGCTCCAAGTCCAGGTGAGGTCTGAGCCCAGCCCCTGGTTCTGCCTCTGCCTGAGAGCTGGCAGGTGGGCACTACTTTGGGCTTGGCAGGAAGCTTGCGTTATGGCCACAAGTCCTGGCGAGCCCCTGAGCTTATGTTCCCTATCTGTAATGGCAAGCCCCATGGAGGCCTTGGCAGGGCCAGACCCAAGACGTCCTGGGCCCCCCTGCTTGTGGGCCGGACGCTCGCCACCCCTGCTTTTGTCCAACAGCACTGATGAGTTTAGCCCATCAATTTGCTCTGCCCTGGAAAGGCACAGAATGGCACTAGAGGCAGGACAGGGAAGCTCTGTAGGAGTGAGATGGGGAGGGGGTTCTTGAAGCAGCACAGGTACCTGGGGGTCAGCATGGGGCTTGCCAAACCAGATGGGGGACCTCACTGAGGGGCCTGGGGCAGATGCAGCACTCCACAGGGGTCCCAATCCAAGACTACCTCAACCCAAGCTGTGCAATGCTGTGTGGGGCTTCAGAAGGTAAGGTAGGGCCCAGGGGCCCAAGGGACCTGGAAGGAGCCTTCCCTGTTTCTTGCCCACCAGGTAGGAGGCTAGCTTTAGAGGAAAGACTTTGGGCAATTTGAAAAGTTGGGTTAAAATTGGTAATATGTACTTTTGGGGGGTTACCCATTTTCCCTTCATTTTGAAGGGGAATGGGCTCTTGGAAAAGGACGGGGTGGTGACTTGTGGATCTGACGCGTCCAGCCCTCATCCCCGCCTCTGACCCCAATGGCCCTCATGACCCCTTCGCTTGTGTGGCTGGGTGTCTGGCTGGAGGGCGAGTGGCTCCACAATTCCTGCCGCCATTGTGCCAGGCTCAGAAGGGCGGCTGCCCTGCCCAGGCCCCGGCCTCTCACCGTTTTCTTGGCCCACGTACTCAGTGGGCTTGGTCTTCTGCTCTTCCCGCAGCCGCATGAGCTCCTTGTAGTAGTCGGTCACCTCGGGGGGCAGCTTTTCTCCGGGGCCCCGGGGCGGCAGGAGCAGAGTGTTGCAGGCGTCATAACCTTTGAGGTTTCGGAGGATCTGTGCAGGAGGGAGGAAAGTGGAGCTTGGCTTCTGCCCACCGCCTCTACTTGGCAGTGGTTTAACCTGGAGGCTTTCCTTGGTCCTCCGATCCCTCCTCTCTGGGACCACGTCCTGTCTTTTCCCCCTAAAGTGCACAGGGTTTCAAGGCAGGCAGGATTCCCAAATCCTGGAAGAACTTGAAGGTTTTGCGGTGAAATGGGCCCCTTGTTTCTTTTCCCTTCAAGATCTAGTGTTTCATATCTTTTTTTTTTTTTTTTTTGCTGAGACAATCGGGTTAAGTGACTTGCCCAAGGTTACACAGCTAGGAAGTGTCTAATTGGCACTCAGGGCTCCTCCTCCTGACTTCAGGGCTGGTGCTCTACCCTCTGCACCACCCAGCTGCCCCATATTCATTTTTCTAAAATAGCCAGAGAGATCAGGACTTAGTGAGGAGTAAAGTTTGCTGAAGCACTGTTTATGTTAGGAACCTGGGGATCCAGACCGGGATGACTCAGAGGTCCTGGATGGACGTCCAATGTGGGAACGTTCAGGTGATTTTCTTGTAAAGGTGGGGATTAGACACTCGACACTTTCTTCCTGTGTTTCTCTAAAGTCGGATCCCCTCGCCTCTCTTCTTTCTCTGTTTCCTTTCCTCTCATCCCCATCCCCCACTGCTCTCCTCTCCAGACATGTGCATTCACAAAGTTCTCCCCTAAACTCTCTTCCCTTCTCTCTAGACTGGCTCTTCCTGGGGGTTTGGTGAACATTTATTGATTGCATGAGTTGCCCTAAATGATTTGAAATTTCTGGGTAGATTTTTTAATTTGATAATTAGGATTTTCTCCCTGCTGAATTTGCTCTCTGAAATCTAGGAGAGGCCAAGTATTCATTTAAATCTCAATCCCCACAAGATGCCTTTGGTCCCCTTCCCAAGAGCCAGTGTTTTAGCCTCGGGCGGAGGGCATGGAGGAGATGGATTCCCAACCAGCCCGGAAATGGCCTCTCACCTTCTCTTCTAAAAGATATTCCTGATCAAATTCCAGAGAGTAAAACTCGATGGGAAAATTGCAAGGATTCTTCACGATGACCTCCGCCTCATCGCCACTAGCATAAGGCAGCAGAGGCCCCAACTCCAGAACGGAAGGGCTGAATTCCAGGCGGGGCTCCAGGCCATTGCCTTGGACGAGGAAAGGCAGCTTCTGGGAGCTGTGGGCAATGTTGATGATCAGGTTCTGGGTGTAGAGTTTCTGAGGAGGGGAAAAGGACAGAGAGGCAACATTCCAATTAAAGGGAGAGTCTTTAAGATGCCCTTCCGCTTTTGGCCACGGGAAGCCAGAATCTGATACTTTCAATTGGTCTGTCATTGTTATGGCAGCAAATTTTCCAAATGAAATTGTTGTGGAAGAATTCACACACACACACACACACACACACACACACACACACACAGAGTTCAGCAAAATTAACCGTCATATCAGCCTCCATTTTTGCAACTCTTCAGCGCCATGCTTGGCTACCAGGCTATTCACCATTACTGTGTATACTAATTCCTGCTTCTGCTTACTTCCCTTTGAAACAGTTCATATAAGTCTTTCCATTCAACTTAATAATATTCAGAGACCAAAATTTATTTAACGAATGATGGCCATCTACTTTCTTTCCAGCCAAGAACTGGAACTATGAAAAGTGTTGATAGAATTATTCTAATCTACATGAAACCTTTCTTTCTCTCTTTGGTCTTCTGGGGGTATATGCCTAGTAGTAATATCCCAAAAACCCCCCAAACTACCATTTTAGTCATTTATCATCGTTTCAAACTACATGAAAGCATTCTGGGTAAGGAGACAGCCAGGCAAATGCTGTGACTTGAGAGGTGGCGTGGGAGGATGAACGAGGGACAGCTCCGGGGTGACGATGGAGCAGCAGGAGGCACGACAGATGGCTGGAGTCCAGCCAGGGCATAATTCTAAGAATGGGAAGGAGGAAATGGAAGTATTCTTTCATCCACCAGCACTCTGGGACTCCTTAAGGTATCACTACCATTGTGTGTGTGTGTGTGTGTGTGTGTGTGTGTGTGTGTGTGTGTGTGTAGGAGGATTCTCACTTGCTATCTACCTTAGTTTGAGTAGTGGCCTGCAGATGACAGAAGGCTGGCCTTGGGATCAGACGCTCTCAAGTCCTACCCTGGACACTTACTAGTTTTAGAATGGGAAAGTCACTTGATTATTCTGTGACTTTTCTTTGGTGTTCTGTTTTAATGAAAGGCTTTGCTATTTGACTTACACTTCTTAGTCTATTTGCAGAGAATACACCGTGTGGGGGATTTGAGCCATATTCGTCTAACTCTGATCCCCCCCCCCCCAACCCCACTCTGGATCCAGAGCCATTGGTGATCTATGATACTTAGATTTGGGAGGCATTTGCATAAAGGTGGCAGGTCAAGCAACTAAGAGTGAATGAGACTACTGAGGGAAAGAGAAGGAAAGAAAAAAATGAGGTAGTCTTGGGAAGAGAATGAGGAGGCAACAAAGAGATGGGGAAATGAGTGGTTAGAGAAGGGGGCAATCAGGAGAGTGGGGTAGGAGGATGGGGCACATAAAAGCTAAGCAGGGGTTGAGGAGGACGAGGACTGAGAGACCCGGTGTTTGGACCATTGGTAAGCTGTGAGAACAACTCCCAGACCAGACATGGTAGGACCCAGTGGATTTATTGAAAAGAAAGCTCTTTGAAGAAGTTGTAAAAGGGAGGAGAGAGTTGGGTAGAGTAAGCAGCCCTTGGGGTTCACTTTCCACATGGGCCCCCTGAACCCAGTCCAGCTTCAGTATATACTGTGCACCATTATCCGCTCAACTCCCTCGCTCATCGGCCTCTTCCCTTGGCCATCGATGGGTTTTCCCCCAACCAACCAGAGAATGCTTTGGTTTGAAGCCAAAGATGCTTAAATAACCAGGACAGCAAACCCAGTGGCCAGAACGGTCACTTCCTTATTACCAGAGGAGCACGCGCTCTGGGGGGTCACTATTCAGCGGGGGAAGGGGCCGCACAAGAGCCTCCAGGGCCGGGAGGCCCAGGAGGAGGGACACGGATGGGGGGTGCCCACGGATGGGGACTCAGTGTGTCTCTGAGGGGGTGTGGACCTTTCCTGGCCTCTGGGGCAGAGCTGCGGGCTCCCTGTTGGTGTTCCTGGGGGGCGAGCTCATTCCTCCACAAAGGGCCTCTTTTAACTAACAGTCCCAAGGCTCTTGTAGCGCCTTTTCTGAGTTGGCCAGCTCTCTAGAAAAAGCCTGCAAGCTAAGCGTCCTGGGACGGACGGTCCCAGGCCAGACCTTTGTCTCACTCCCAGTTTGAGAGCCCCTTTTCCCTCTTTCCCTTCTCTTGGATCAGGAAGCTGGGCAGGCCTGGGAGAGGCAACTTCTGTCCCCGGACCTTCTCAGCTCCCACGGCCTCACAAACGCCGGACCCCTGGGTGGCGCTGGGCGCCCGGAGTCGGAGAGCCCAGGGCTCAGATCCCGCCTCAGACACTCCCTAGCTGTGTGACCGGGGCGCGCGGCCTCGTTTGCCGGGTTCGTTATTTGTCAAATGAACTGGAGAAGGAGACGGGCGAGCAAACCCCACACGGGGCCACCGGGAGTCGGCCCGACTGAAAGGACTCAACAGCAGGAAGGCGGGTCCCTCCCCTCAGCCTCCCACGGGGACCACCAGGGCTCGGATTGCTCCCCCCTAACTCTGCGACTTCCCCGCCGGCGGACTCCAGGATTCGCCCCTGGCACGGGCTGCCTTCGGGCACCGTCACGCCCGGCCGGACACCCTCAGAACTGAAAGGGGGAAGCAGCACGGGCCGGTGCTTTGCGAGAACCTGGAGCGTCCCGGATGCCGGGCGGCCCCGCTTCCGTGGGGCTTCTGTGAGGCCCCCCCCCCCCCCCCCCCCGGCTGGGGCGGCTCTGATGGGCCCCGCTGGCTGATGGGCCCCGGGCTGACGGGCCCCGCTTGCTGACGGCCCCCGCTTGCTGACGGCCCCCGCGCTGACGGCCCCCGCTCTGACGGGCCCCGCTCGCTGATGGGCCCCGCTCACTGATGGGCCCCGCGCTGACGGGCCCCCGCTCTGACGGGCCCCACTCGTGGCGGCCCCTGCCTGATGGGCCCGCTCGCAGGCCCCGCTCTGGCGGGCCCCGCTCCGGCGGCCCCGCTCTGGCGGGCGCTGACAGGGGCCCCCGCTGGCCCTGCTCCCACGGCCCCTCTGGCTGGCCCCCCTCTGACAGGCCCCGCTCCTGTCCGGCCGCCTAGGCCCCCTGCAGGGCCCCGCTCTGGCGGGCCCACTCCTATGGGCCCAGCTGTGGCCCTGGCGGCCCGCTCTGACAGGGCCCCGCTCGCTGTCGGGCCCGCTCTGATGGGCCCCGCCTGGCGGGCCCGCTCTGAACCCCGCTCTGTCGGCTGGGGGCCCGTCTGCGGCCCCGCTCTGCAGGCCCGCCTGGCCCCCCTGGCAGCGCCTACGGCTCCTTCCCGCCCAGGTTTCCCTTGACCTGCACGTTGGTGCACTCCCCGGGCTCCAGGACCCCAGACAGAGGCATGACCTCAAAGGCTTGCAGCTTCGGCTTCAGCTCCGCCTGGAGCTTCTTCCGCAGGTATTTCGGCATGCGCTTGTCCAGCTGGTGTTTGAGCAAGAGCCACAGTCAGACATTTCCCGGAAAGGACCCAACCTTCCCGGTGGCAACACCAGCGGCGCCCTTTCCCGCATTTCTCTGCAAGCAGGCCAGGCCAGAATGGGCAGCCTTGCCCGGAGCCAATTTCCGGCCCCGGAAAAGCCCTTTCTGCGCCGGTGGGCGACGGGAGGCTCGGTGCGCGACAATCTGTGGTGCCAGCGCCAGGGGGCGCGCCTCTGCCCTGGGCCCACCCCCCTCTCGCCCCGGCAGGCATGGCGCCCTCTGGTTCTCCGCGCTCTCTCCGCCTTCCTCGCCCGCTACTCCCCGCTCTCTTCTCTGCGCGCTGGGCTCCTGGGCACCCCCCACGGCCGGCTCGCCCTCTGCAAGCGCCGCCCCAGACCGCTCCCGCCCGCGGGGGCCTCCCGCACCCCCATCCCTGGGCACCGGAGCCGACCGGCGCTGACGCCACCATTGCTGGCTCTCCCCGTCTCTGCCCCAGCTGCCGCCTCTAGAATGAGCCTGACGATGGCGCTAGACCAAGCGAGGCCAAGGTGGGCGAGCGGCCCAGACGGGCGGGCCCCAGGGCCTGTGTGCGCGCAGGGGCGCACACGAGCGTGGGTGTAAGCGCGCTGGCGCCCCCTGCCGGCAAGGGCACTGAGCCCAGCTTCCCAGGGCTACCCAAGGCCGGCGGCCACCATTTCTCAAGGGACTTGTCCGACTCGGCTTATATCCCAGTTACGGGGCTGGGCCCCGCCCCCACAGCTACAGGAGACCACAGACTGCGCCTCCCAGGGCCCGGAGGACCGGCTCTGGCACCGGAACCGGAACCGGGTTTGCTCCTCGGTCACCTTGGAGGTCTGCTTAAGGTTGGAGATAGACCACTCGCAGGGCACCGACAGCTCGTTGTGCAGCTGGAACGTGGCCACCTGGCACTGCCCGCACTGGATGGTGCCGAACTCCAGCTTGTCGTGGGATAGGGAGAGAGCCGGGATGGTCACCTTGGCTCGGATGCAGACCTGCAGGGTGGGCCCGCCTACCACCTGTGGCGAGCGGAGGGCAGTGTCAGCATCCGGGGCTGGGGAGGTCAGGGCCCGGGGCGGAGCCGGGGGCCAGGGGGAGGGAGGGGGCGGAGCCAGGGGAGAGGGGGCGGAGTCAGGGGCGGGGGCCGGGGCGGAGCTCACCTTGATAGGCAGGATCACTTCCTTATTGCCCACAGACACGTTGGCCGCTTGAGGGTCACATTTCACCTCCAAGACCTCCATCTCACAGTAGGGCAGGTTCCTCACGCGGTCCAGCTGCACGCTGAAGCCTGCTCGGGGCAGCGAGGGCTCCCCGTCAGCCCTGGGCAGGGAAGGCCTGGGGGCCTGCCTTGGGGCGGGGCCCCTGGGGCACTAATGAAGCTGAGGGTGCGTCAGATGGTGGTGGATTCGCGCTGCCCCGGGCCCCGGGCCCCGGGGGAGGATGCCCGGGGCATGCTGGCTGCCTTACCCGAGTCCTGAAGGGCGCTCTTTTCTATGTGGAAAGACACGGGCAAGCTGCTGGTGTTGGTGACTTTGACGCTGCGGCTGCGGACGTTGCCGAGAATGATGTAGCCAAAGTCAAGGATGTACTCGGGAAGATGAGCCCTGGAAGGGCGAAGGGCGTGGGTCCGAGCCTGGCCCGCGGTCCCCGGGCCGAGGATCGGGGCCTGGCTCCTGCTCCGGGCCTGCGGAGGGGGCCGGCGGGCGCCCCGTACTTTGTGGCAGGCCCGCAGCGGGCTCCTGGCGCAGGCCTGCTGACTCACTGACCAAACCACCTTCTCTGACTGACTGGGCGCCCGAGAGTGCCTGACATGAGCCCGATTTTGTCTGACTCTCCTTCGGGAGAGGGCGTACACCTTCCCCGTTCTGAGAACACCGAGCAGAGACAACTCACTGGAGTAATTTGCGGCGAGATCGATGACTGAAGAAAGACTCCTCCAGATTGAGTAGTTTCTGTTGCTCTAAAGCATGTTGCCTCATGATCAGCCGCTCAACTTCCGTCTGGATCTGGACATCTAACTAGAACAATATAACGCAAGGGCCGGTCACTCCTCTCTCTCTTTTGTAATGGTCATTTGTGGTTTCATTAATTAAAGCTTCTTATTGAGGAAACATACGCGTGGGTAATTTTTGAACAGTGACCCTTGCAGAACCTTCGGTTCCAAATTTTCTCCTCCTCCCTCCATGCCCCTTCCCCTAGATGGCAGGTAGTCCAATACACGTTAAATGTGCTAAAATATATGTTAGATTCAATATATGTACATTTCTACAGTTATCTTGCTGCACAAGAAAAATCAGATCAAGAAGGAAGAACAAAAAGACTGAAAAAACAAAATGCAAATAAAAAACGCTGAGTGAGTGAGAATGCCGTGTTGAGTCACTCCTTTTCTCTAAGAAAAATAGTCACTCTCCTGTTTTCTTAGTTGTCCCACACATCCCAAGACTATCATTACCATCAAGGACTGTGGTGTTGGGATGGTTGGATTCTGAAGAATGAGCCTCGAGAATAAAAAGAGAGCCAAATCCACATACGTTTAGAGGCCGTGAGACTGGGCAATGTTCCATGTCATAAATTTTATCTATAGAATTCTGCTTAATTTATTTTTGTAAATCTTTATATAAATTTCTACAGATCTTATAAATCATCTGTGAGATTCTGGGGCTTCAGATTTATTTCCTTTTCTACAAAAGGAGGGGCTTGAGGCAGATACTCTGTCCCAGAATTCTGCAATTGTTTTCCAGAGGGAGGGAGAAAATGTTGGCAGTGAAGCCGACCTTTAGAGACGAAGTGTTCATTCAGGGGAAGTCTTGGAATGTCAACAGACTGTTGGAAGTTTTAATTCCCTGTTCATTTGTTATCGGAAACTAACAGTAATGGTGACAATAAGTGGGAATTGTTTTTATACTTTCTCTGAAGAATTCAAAAAAGTTTCCCTGATTTATCTTATTCACTCTTTAGAAAATTCCAGAGTTATAAATGGATTTCTCTTACCCCAGTTGGAATCCTGGGGCCACCTTGGGAATATTATCATTAGTTATGTTCCTGGTGAACATATGCACAAACATACTTTTTATAATTTTAGCAATCTGTTATATTTATAGGAAGATTATTTCAATCTTTCTGAACATATTAGATTAAGACGCACCCAGGGTAGTAGATGGAGAGCTAATATGGGAGTCGGCAAGATCTCGGTTCAGGTCTTGCCTCTTAGACAGCATGAGCAAAATGCCTCACCTCTCTGCTCTAGATTACTCTCCAAGACTGTATGTTGCAGAGAAGGGGCTGATCTACTTTGGCAGAAGGAATTTCCTCATCTGGGAGTCCCCTGCCCAGCGACATGACCACCCCAGTCCCTAGCCCTATGCCCTAGGCACACATGAAACCCTAGCAGCTAGCATTTAGACAGTCCATTAAGATTACACAGTACTGTGTGGTTCTGTTCTGAGGGGGCCCATGGGAGTGAGCACTGTGTGTGGATGTGAGTGGATGCCCGTGCATGTCACACACGCAGATGTTCTGCACAGGGAGCAGCTGTGCTCACATGGCTGGCCAAGCAATCCTCCTCAGATGTGGTCTCGGTCACAGGGTCTGGGTAGATGGACAGCTCATCCTTGCTGCTGTCCTTCCCTAAATTTCTTCTGGCTTCTCTCAAGAATTCCTCGTATTTTTCGTTTCCTGTTGGCAGTTACAGAGAGATCAGAAAAAGCAAAGTCAAGGGAGGATTGTGCATTGTGTCCTTGTCCTGCCTCTCATAGGCGGATGAGAGGAAGATAAACTTTCTTTCTCACCTTCCCTGGCAGTATCGTTTGAAGTCTGAAATCGAATGTGAAACTCTAAATCAGGGGCTCTTAATCAAGGGCTGGGTAGGTTATAGAGAGTCCATGAACTTGGTTGCAAAAAAAAAAATGACATCTTTATTTTTACAAACTTTTCACTGAAATTTACATTTCCATCAATTATGAATGTAGGCAACAGGGAAATCACAACTACTTTCAGATTACATTATATGTGCACATATTTAGAAATAAAATTTATATTTATCACTGCTTCAAAATTCCTACACTTATTAGATCCATTACTACAGCAAATGTGATCATGGTCTTTCTGTCTAAAGACTGTATTTTAAAATAATTGGTTTCTTTTATAATCCAAAGTATTTTATGAAGTTAAAAACATGATTCTGAGAAGAGTCCAAAGGGACCCATTATACAACAAATGATTAAGGACCCCTACTAAATGTACCTAGAGATATCATGATGGTAGAACGTTTAAATTTACCAAGTAATGCTTATAAAATTTAATTAAACAAGGTGGCTGTACAGTTAAATCTTTGAAGTCAAAACAAAGTGAGCAATGATTCAGTTAATGTGGGTAGTGTAAATAGCCAATCCCGCTATTTTATACATCTTCCAACCTATTTTGTGGGCTTTTTTGTGTTTATTTTGACAAAGTTTTCCTCCCTGGTACGTGGATTGGAAGTAGCCATAATCTTGCTCTAGAAATTTAAATATAATTGAGATATGCTCCTGTTCATGCTAACATAAAGAAGTAGAAGTCTATGACAAATGGCCAGTCAGATTCCATGTCATGGCAGGGAAAAAAACTGGTGAAGTGGGGAAGATCTGTAGAGGGATGGAAATTGGCTTCTGTGACCTTCCAAAGAGAAGAAAGGCAAGAGAACTTTTGTTCTATCACTGTCCTTAGCTGGGTGCCAGGAAAGGGAGAGTTCAGATTGGGAAGATTCTATGGACTGAATGTGATAAGATTTGGGTAGGTGAGAGGAGAGAGTTGAACTTGGATCTCTACAGAGCCCAGCACATAGTAGGTGCTTGGTGTCTTAACTTCAGTGGTAGAACTGGAACCTTGATCAAAACTACTTGGCTTCCTTCCTCAATGACCAGAAAAGCTCTGACTTATACTAGGTCGGGAGTAGGAGGAGTGATGGGATGGGGGCGGCAGGAAGAACGAGAAACCTGAACAAGAGATTACTTTGTACAGGTGGCCTTTCATGCTTCATCTGGGCCAAGCCAGTGTGAGTAGGGAGCTTGGCCAGTGACAGATTTTCTGCAAAGCTATTTGGTCCCACAGATTCTGAGTGCCAGATTCTGAATCCTGTACTTGTGGGGAGCCACGGTTGTGGTTCTTCTAATGTTGCACGAAGGGGAGGAGCCAAGCCTTAGTCAGAAATCCAAGGACAAGTTTTTTTTTTTTTTTTTTGGGGGGGGGGTAAAAAATCCCCATGGGGAGCTGGGACCCAAACTGCCTGGTAAGTCTTCTCTTGGGGGGCTTCCCTTGAGGACATTTGAGCATTCATTGTTGAATTTAATGGATAACTGTCCACTCTTTGTTCCTCTTGTGGTCCCGTGTGTAGTCACTTTACCACATCAATGGGCTCTGCATCCTCACTTAGAGTCATCAGAAAACACCATTCTCTATACTTGGAAAATCCCATGCTCGACATGTTGGGTACCTTTGATGTTCCTAGGGAGATCCAGAGAGATCCGGGGAAAGATTCCTTCTCCCCTCAGCGTGAGGGTCTCTGGTTCCAGGTGTGCAATCTGGATCTGAAAACTCCTCTCAAAGACTTCAGGCACTCCGGGTAGGTAGTAAACCTTTAATACCTGTTCTTTATTCGAATGAATGAAACCCTACAATAGACCAGAGAAAGCAAGGATAACAAGGGGTAAGGCCATGAACCAGTTCCTCCAGAGGAATCATGAGAAAGTGAAGGGAAAGAACACTTACTAATAGGAAATTTAAAGAGAAAAAACAGAGTTACATCATGAAGGAGGGCATGGGTCTGCTTTGGCAGGAAGAAAACTGGAGCTAATTCAGCAAACAGAGTGGGAATCTGAAAACCGTTTGATTAGACTACATCACTTGGCGACCATAGCCTGAAGCTCCAAGACTCAGAATCTCCAAGCAGGGAAGGAGCTCAGGGACTGGGTTATCCTCCCTGGAATAGAGTTCTACTATACAACATTATGGCATGGAGTCACTCAGTCTCTCCTTGGGAACTTCTAGAAATGGGGAAGTCACTCTCGTTGGAGGCAGCATGTCTACTTGTAGGAAGCTTTTACTAATATCGACCTAAAATCTGCCTCCCAGTATCTTCCAGTCATCAGTCCTATTTCTTCCTCAGTCCCTTTAACTTAATTCCCGTACAGTCCACTTTTGATCCTTTACCATTTACCCCCTCTGGATGTACCCTGGCTCGTCCCTCCTAAAACATGGCAGAAACAGAGACGATCCTCTGAAGTTGGGCTCAACAGGGGCTGCCATTGCACTGTTGATGTGTACTACAAATTGTGTGATCCTGGGCAAGTCACTTTGCCCTGTTTGCCTCAGTTTTCTCATCTATCAAATGAGTGGCAAACCACTGCGGTATAATTGGATCATGGAGAGTTGGACAACCAATTTCCCATTTTTCTACAATCCGCCACTCTCTTGAGCTGGCAATCTTGGTCACTGTTTTCCTGTCAATTTAACAAATGGTACTGGCCACTCAAAATTAGGTCAACCAGACTTGGTCCCTTCCACAACCTGACTTAGTTCAACACTATTTGCTGGGATTTTCGTTATTGGAGATTCTTGGCCAAGAACAGCTTGGATGAAATGACCTCTGAGGTCCTTTCCAACTCTGAGATCCTATAATTCTGTGAATTAGAATTAGAATTATCTGTATGGACAACAGAGCTAAAACAAAAGCCTTGAAAGGCTCAAAAGTGAATTTGTGTCCTGATATCTTGAAAGGAAGGGAAGAAATAAGCTTGGGGCAACTTAGATTTATTGCCATTTGGAGGTAAAATGACTGGAGAGAATGCCTGGCTAAGAGCGAATTGAAGATGGGAATAGAGAAATCAACACAGAGAGATGGAAAGATCCTGGTTTGAATTTGTTTTCAAAGATATTCATTTCATCTTAATAGAAGAATACTCTATTCTTCCAATAGTTACAGCAGACAAACCACAATCCTACACACTTGGAAAACACACACACGTGGACATGCACATGCAGACACATGCATCCTGGAGTGTGACATGGCTTTCTCCATACCCAGGACGGATCCCTATTTCTATCCCAGTCATGCAGGTACTTACAGAGCGGGGCAGGATCAAGGGCATTCCAGGCTGAGGGCCATCTAAAGAATTCTGGTTCCCATCCAGAACTTTGAACTCAAAACCAACTTTGCCGATATTCTTCAGGGTGAGGTCATTTTCCATGACATGATCAAACATCTTGGGAAGATAAGGGGGAAAGTGATTAATCAGCACCATGATGGAGTCTGTTAAACATTGCCCCGTGCACTGGCTAGGGGCCAGGCCCTATGCTAAATTCTCAAGGTATAAAGAAAGGCCCCTCAGAAAGAAGCTCACATTTGATTCGGGGCACAGTCAAGATATATACTCAGTAGAGAGAAGGTAATCTCAGAGGGGAAGGCATTAGCCACTGGGTTCCACTGGGAAATCTTTATGATTTAGTTAACCAAGTCAAGAGGGCCTTCTGGTTCCACAGGGAAAACCAGCTCTCAGAAGTAGTCTATAATACACTTATTTTGGGCAAGTCAGTCAATCAACAAGCATTTATTAAGCTCCTAGAACATACCTGGCCTTGCTACATGTTCTAGATATATAAGATAAAAAAAAGCCAGCACTGGATCTCAAGGAGCCAACAGCTCTTAACTCTTGTGGGTACTCAATAAAATAAATTAAATTATATATATATATATATATATATATACACACAAATAAAACAATATAGCATCTATTCACAAAGAGATTAAAGCCTATATAGTCATAGGTGAGAAGAGAGCCACATGTACATACTTAAAATACCCAAAATAACTCCCAAATATATATTTATATATACATATATGTATATATGTACTCCCATATATTTATATATACCTATATGTATATATGTACTCCCCAATATATACATACATATATATGTATATGTATACTCCCAAATATATATACATACATACACACATACATATATATATATACTCCCAAATATACATACATATATGTGTATATATAGATATGTATATCTATATATACATATCTATCTATCTATATATAGCAAGAATGTGATATTATAAGTGAAAGATCAGTGTGGGGTAGAATTAATTAAGGAATTGTTCTTGAGTAGGAGGAAGTAAGTCTTGAGTTTAGCTCTGAAGGATGCAAAAATTTTGTTTGGGCAGAGAAAAAGGCCTAGAGAACAGAGAGTGAATGAAAATATGGAAACAGGAAAAAGTATTTTTAGTAATAGTAAGTGAGCACCATCCTTGGCACAAAGTAGTCCCTTAATAAATGCTTGCTGATTGCCTGATTCACCAAAAACTACGCTGGGTAGTTATGGGTGTGCCCAGTTCATGATTTGATTTTATTCACTAGGCCATGGAGTCACAATCGTTATTTATGGAGGGAAGCAATGTGACAATAATGGTAATTCAGGAAGATGAATGAGGTGGTCTTATGTGGGATGGATGGTGGTTGGGAGAAAATAGAAATAGGGAGGTCAGCTAGCAAGTCATTGTAGTAATTTACATGTGAAGTCATGAGTCTCTGGAAATGAGTAAGGAGAGCTGAATCTGTGAAATATTGTGGAAGATGACAGTAGATTGGATAGGGGAAAAGGAAGGAGATGGAGTTATCTAAAGTACTTTTGAGTTTGTGGAAAACGGAGGACCAAGAAAATAGTGATGACAGAATTGGGGTAAGGCAGGAGACACTATTTTGAGGGAAATGGTGAGAAGCTAAATTTTTGATACTTATTCTAAAGCTCTGAGAAAAGCAAATCAAAATGTCCTACAGGTACCTGGAGATGCTGTTTGGTGAGGAGGTGGACAGAAAGGGGAGCTGTCACATTTGGAGAGAAAATATTTGGGACCTTAAATTATAAGCTCCTTGAGGGCAGGGACTGGCTTTTTTGTTTTTGTTTTTGTTGCTGTTTTTGTTTTATCCTCAGCTCTTAGCACAGAATCTTGTACATAAGCAGATTTATTAACAAATATTTATTGAGTCACAGAATGACACTTGAAGTTGTGAGTTACCCAACAAATTGATCACAGAGGGAGAAGGGCAGAAGATTAAGGATGAGGACCCGTTTTAAGGCAAGGAGAGTCCCTTGGAGTCTGTTTGCTGTACCTGGAGTCCATAGTTAATTTCCTTTGTGTCAAATTTGTAGCTGACCAGCGAAGCTTCTCCTTTGAGTGTGATCTCATAGGTGGGCCCTCCCTCCACTTCACAGAGGGCTTTCACCTGAGCAATGATGTCACAGTGCCCATAAAACGCGAAGGACACCTGGTGGCTGCTAAGGGGCGGCAGCACTCCATAGAGGGGTAAGATGTCAAACACCTGTGGGGAAAACCACACGGTACAGCAACATTTAGCCGACTGCAGAACGTCCCAAAGGGTAAAGTTCGGTCAGTGTACAGAACATTCATCAGAGGGTCATAGATATAGAGCTGGAAGGGACCTTACAGGACATCAAATCCAATGGGCTCATTTTACAGACAAGGTAACTGAGGCAAACAAGATTCAGTGACTTGCTACTAAGTATCTGGGACTGGATTTGAATGCAGGTTTTCTTGACTCTAGGTTCAACTTCCCACTGTGTCACCTATACAGTTAATTTTGAAAATGTGAGGTAGTTCTGAGCAGCAGCATGCTCTGAAATTCACATTTCTAAATGTGAATTTATCATCAAAGCATCAAGAAATAGGGCTCTAATCTTGGGTCTTCCACTCGTTACACAGCTTGTTCTTCCTTCCTGGACCTCTGTCATTATCTGGGAAAAGGGCTGGCCGGTGCAAGGGCCAGGAAGGGTATGAGGATGGGATAGATAGGTTCCCCCCTCCCCTCAGGTATCGACCCTAATTGTGTGAGTTGCTTTGGCTGAAAAATCCCTCCCTTGGGAGGTCTCCTGTGATGAGCCCCTCCCAATTGGTCTAGACTGGGTCTCAGCTGCCAGGGACACGGGATGACACCGATGTGACAAGATACAGAAATTAAGACGCAATCTTGACATTACACCATCTGAACTGACAGTGCGCTTGGTCCACGGGGATGGTTCTGATGCCAGGGATCCAATCAAAGCAACCAACAGTTGCTTGTTAAGGGAGCATCTGCTTCATGCCAGAATGGGGGAAGCAGAGAGTTAGAAAGCAAAGCAAATGCAAAACAGCTGTACTCCAAAGCTTCCTCTGTATCCTGGATGCAAAGTCAGTTCTGTTAACTCATGCTCATTAAATCAATTTTTTTAAAAGAGGAAACAAATGAGCTCATTTATATTTCTTTTTATCTCAGCATTTCCGGCAGAGGAACTTTAGGAGTTATTGGCTTACAATGATAGATTATAGGAATTTGAGCTGGACCTTAGAAGGTCATATATTCCAGCCTTTTCATTTTCCTTGAGAAACAGAGAACGGGAATCACACGGAAGAGATCGGGCCCATTCTTGCCAACACTTAATGAACTGTGATTCTGGGAAGTCCCTTCCTTGTACAGTAGAAACTTAGACACTAGTTAGGTCTGGTAGCAAGAACTTCCAACTCCTTGAGCATCTGGAGCTGAGGTTTCACTGGTGAGGGACAAAGTCAGATGAGGAACTCTTAGTGGAGAACAGAGAAAAATGAGGGAAAATCTGCATGAGAAGAGCATGCACAAATTGTTCACTTACTTCTTCCACGCCGATGGTAAATGAATCATCCTGTTCAAAGATCCATAGGGAGTCCTGGAATTCCACCTGGCTCTGGGTTATTAATGTTCTTTCTACATCTTCAATACTTGATTTCAATGGCTGGAAATAAAGGGAGAAGCTCATACATCTTTACTTTGGAGACCAAGGCCTATTCCCCATCCTCCATCCCTTAGCCCCACCTTCAACTGTAACATGGAGTGTTCACGGGCTCCATTCCATTTCTCATTCTAGGTTTTGCCACTAATCTTGGAGTTACAGGCAGCAGAGACTTCCACATTCCACAACACTGCAGTTTTTTATCTTATACAAAATATAATTTGTGCCATAGAGAAGTGGCAGGGGTGCCCGGGGCCCTCCTGGTGCATTTGACGTGGAAGGAAAGTACCTATTGTTATTTTACACAACCCTATTCCAACCAGATCTGTTGGCCTTCCTAGTGACTTCTCTTATGTTCCTGGCCAGTATTTGCCCTATGAAAAGGATCCTTCTCTTGTTAATCCATTATTAGGGGAAAAAAACAAATAAAAAACTTACTTCCATATTGACTACATCTGATGGCACTAGAAGCTTCTTTTCTCTTTCCTCATGTATATGATTCTCATTCAGAATGACATGCCTGGAGAATTTGGATATTGGAGAGTTAGCAGACTGCTACCCAACCATAGTCTTTCACTTGAGTGATCCTATCACTACCTTCCCCTAAATCACATCCTCTCTTCCCTGCTAAAAAAACGCAACCCAAATGAAATAGATAGCATTAATAGGATTAATTGCAAGCATTACAAAGAAAGAATTACAAAGAATTAAATTAAACAAAAATTGAAGCAGCTCCATAAAATACAACAGCCGCATTCTCAAGATGCTAAGCAAAACTAGGATCAGTGGGTCTTAGCAATAAAAGCTGTGCAATAGTTTGCCTTGGAAAACGGTGAGTTCCTCATTACTGAAGATCTGCAAATAGGCACGAAATGGTCTCTGGTCAGGGGTGGGGACTGGACTAGGTCACCTCTGAGGTCCCTTCTAACTCTAGCATTCTATGATTCTAGGTAGGAAGCCGAAGGGGAAGCCAGTCTCTAATTTCCTTCCCTACCTTCCATCTCCTTACAGAGAAAAGTACAAAATCTTCAGCCCAATAAGAAAATGCCCATTGCTTTGGAGATGGGGATTGGGGGAAGAGGAAGGTAGAGGAAGGTAATTTAATAACTGGGCATTACCTTACTTTTCTTTGAGGTCATGTCAGCATTCTACAGTCTCAGGAAAAGTCAGTGGTTATCCATATATCTGACTATGCTCCAGAATGACTTTGAGCAAATAATAAATGACTATTATGAACACCCAAATTAACTATAAACACCATGTGAAGAAAGATGCTATCTGCATCCAGAGAAAGAACTGTTAAGTGATAAATATGTAGAGAATAATTTTATATACACACACCCACATATAATCATATTTGTATGTAATGGTGGTCACCTCTAGGGTGGAAGGAGGGAAAAAAGAAAAAAAGAAATTTATGCAATAACTTTGTTATATATTTTTTAAAAATAGCAAATTGTACATAGTACATTTTGCAGTTTCATATGCAACCATCTTTTTTGTTGCCATCTTTTTCCATGTGGTAATCAAGCTCTGTCCTTGGATAACAGAGGATGGATAGCGTGATGGGATAAAAACGGTTCATTTTTACAGGAAAAGGAAATGAAATCTCTCCGTGGGTGGCCAAGGCCATATCCATGCCCGTGTTCGTGTCTATACATAAAGAACACTCGAAAGAATCTTTGCTCACTTTGCTCCAAAATATCTATACTTACTCAACAAATTCATCTGTTTCAATTGCTAGACTTGGTGGTGCCGGAGTTACTGGTGAAGCTGCTGGCGCTGGGGTCACTAATTCTTGTTGGGTCTCCAATGACTGTGACCAAACATGAAGTGGGGCACTGTATGGCTTACGTTGTCCTGTTACAAACCTGCAAGATCAAGTTAAGAGTCTATAAGTGTATTTCCACAAGTTTATAATCAGGACGAGGAGGAAACTCTTTTTCTAAAACAAATGGTCAAATTCTACACTGGTGACTAAAAAAAGACCATGATCTCAGTCTAAGAGCTAGAATTCAGGATTCAGAAACATCTCTAATATTCAGTGTATAGTTCTGTGCTTGATCCCCTACCCATGGGAGGAGAGGAGGAAAGAGAAGATAGATGGTTCTATTGGCTGTGGCTTTTAAAGACCTAATGGCTTTTATATATAAGTTGTGTATACATATATATATATATATATATATATATATTCACACAAATATATACACATACATGAATATGTATGTATATCTACCTAGAAACAAAGACTTCCATTAAGCAAAGGGAATGACTTGCTCATTTACCCCTGGTTTTGCCTCTATCTCAATGAACATTTATCTTAGACCATTTACCAAGATAAGGTCAGAATGAACACATGAACTATATATATATGTTCTATATATATATATATATATATATAGAGAGAGAGAGAGAGAGAGACAGAGAGACAGAGAGACAGAGAGAGACAGAGAGAGAGATAGAGACAGAGAGAGACAGAGACAGAGAGAGAGACAGAGACAGAGAGAGATTACAAGAAAATTGGAAGAATGTGGAACATATTACTCCTCAGACTTATGGATAGGAGAACAATTTATGAATAAACAAGAGCTAGAGAGAAAAGTTAGATGTAAAATGGATACATTAAATTTAAAAGTGTAGTCAAGATTAGAAGGAAAACAAAAAATTGGGGGAAATTTTTATAAACAATTTCTCAGCTAAAGATCTGATATCTAAAATAAAGAAATTTATCAAATCTATAAGAACAAGAGTCATTCCCCAAATGATATTAATGGTCAAAGGATATGAACAGTTTTCCAATGAAGAGATCAAAATAATTTATGGTCATATAAAATTCTCTAAACCATTATTGATTAGAAAAATGCAAATTAAAACAACCTTGAGATATGATTTTATACCTGTCGGATTAGCTGAAATGATTGAAGGGGAAAATGAACTGGTCCAACCATTTGGAATTGGAATTTGGAATAATACCCAAAGATTTATTATGCCAGTTTTAGATCTATTTCCAAAGATGATTAGGGGAAAAAGGAAAATTATCTCTCTCTATTTTAAAATATTTATAGCAGTTGTCTTTGCTTTCATTGGAAGCTTAGGGAAAGTAAAAGTATTTGTAATTTTCTAAAAAGTGGCAAAGAACTCGAAATTACAGGATGCTCCTCAACTGAGGAATGGTTGTAGGAGTTGTGGTATATCATTGTAATGGAACACTAGTGTGCTGTAAGAAATGATGAACTCAGTGATCTTAGAAAACATGGATAGACTTGCACAAAACGATGAAGAATGAAATGAGCGCAATCATGAGAACATTGTATATAGTAACACCAATATTATTTTAAGAGCTAGTGCCATTCCACATCTCATTGCCATGTAGTAATAACCCATAAAATGCTGGTATGGAAAAGAGGGGCCTTTGGAAACTTGAGATAAGTAGAAGTGTTTGTAATTTCCTAAAAGTAATTAATTCTCTTTTCTCTTTTTTAACTCTGGGTTCAGCTTACTGGCTAGCTGTACTGTGTGCTCTGGATCTACACTCACGCTCAATAGGATATCCATCAAAATGTGTGCATATTAAAGTCTGGATAATAAATATTCTTTATCCACTTGGTCAGATAGACAGACCCTCTTCTAGGAGTCTTGGTAATATGTTGGGGTTTGTATCAGTGTCTTAATGCAATCCACACGATGTAATCCATAAGTAAGAGCTTCTTGGAGGACTTTGCCACGTCCAGGGGACTCTCCTTGACCTGACCTCTGCACTGCATCTTGTTCATCAACTTTGGCCATTGTCAAAGGAAACATCGCCTTGTTTCATGCTTCACCAGAATATTACTATCAGATTGCTTCAAATAGGTCTATTTCTATTGTTATATCTTCTAGGGAAACTTGAATGATCTTTTATGTTTATGCTCCCTTATAGTTTAAAAATATATGGATAGGAGATACCTTGTTCTAAAAGAATCTATAGGTAATGATGATTTATTCTGAATTAAAGATCTTTTAACAATTTAAACAATAAATATGATTCATTCTTCTATTTTCTCCATCAAGGATAATGGAAGCACCACACTTGCACTTTAACATTATAGTCCTTAACATGCTTATCAAGAAGATGAAAATGGCATTAAGAGAATGGGGAAATGGCCAAATTAGACAGACCTTTCTTCCTTCCCTCCCTCCCTCCCTTCCTTCTTTCTTTCTCTTTACTACTTCCTTCCTTTCTTCCTTTTTCTTTCCTCCTTTTCTTTTCTTCTTTCTATCTTTTCTATCTTTTTTTTTTTTGTCTAACATATTATCTATCCAGCCATCTCTATGGTCTATTAGTTATCTTTCTCTATTATCTATCTCTATCAGTTATCTATTATTTATCTAGTCTATCATCTAATTTATTATCTATCATCTATTATTCACCTATCATCTACCTATCCATCCTCTATCAATACATACATACATATGCAAGTGTGTCTAAAGGAGAAGATAACAAAGCCATGTAAAAAAACTCCAACCATATAAATAATATGACTGAGAGAACATGAATCACTCCCAACCTACTGGCTGATTTTTCCATCTATAAAAACAAGAATAAAAACTAAAATATAAAATGATACATGCTTAGTACATAAGAAATGTATTGTGGAGTAAGTGAAATGAGGAGTGGGAGGGAGTTACTATTGACTGGGGGGTTCACAGGTAGCTTTTTAAAGGAGGAGTTGTGATTCTCACAACAACCCCACAAAGAGGTGTTATTATTCCCATTTTACAGTTGAGGAAACTGAGGCAAACAGGTTAAATGACTTGCCCAGTGTCACCCTGCTGGTACGAGTCCGAGGTCAGATTTTAAGTCAGCTCTTCTGGACACCAGACTCAGCCTCTATCCATCAGCTGCCTCCTCTCTCAGTAGACATTGGCAGGGTATGATCTGGGAGAGTGGAAATAGGAGGCACAGGACAAAAAAAACCTAATGACATATAAGGGTGTTGGGGGAACAGAGGCAGGCGAGAGTGATTTACTTCGCTCAAAACTGCCTCCGAACCAACAAAATTACCTCCTCCAGAGATGAAGGGGAATTTTGTATGCTTTAGTATGAATTAGTTTATAAGATGACTTTTCCTGGGCAGAAAGCCAAGGGGCAAAGGAAAGGGGGGTGGAGAAAGTTGAAGAAATGAAAGGAGGGAGCACCAAAGACAATTTCACTAACTCTGCAATTTTGCCAGGTTCTGGCCCACGCAGGTGTTTGCTATACACCGTCCAGAACGAACAGGAGATTTGGTAAAATACTATGAGGTTGTCAGAA
Source organism: Sarcophilus harrisii (assembly GCF_902635505.1). Taxonomy (NCBI): domain Eukaryota; kingdom Metazoa; phylum Chordata; class Mammalia; order Dasyuromorphia; family Dasyuridae; genus Sarcophilus; species Sarcophilus harrisii. Next base: position 37,918,924 of record NC_045427.1, on the reverse strand, counting down.
GAAATGATGCTGTCAAATGGATGCAATCAGGACCAAAAATGAAAAGCCATTTTAAAAAAAGAATCATAATGTCAACAAAGTTATTTGAATCCAATTTCCTCCTATTTGTAGGGCCCAGATGATTATTTTCACATTGTGCTGATCCAAACTGGACTCGATCCAGTTATTTTTAAGAGGAAATCGAGTCACAAAACAAGAAAAATCAATACTCCTCGGATCCCTAAGCTATTCAACAACAACAAAAACATCAGCTCCATTAGAGTAGTAAGAAATGAAAAATTCCTTTGGCCCTGCTTGGAAGGAGCCAGCGAGAAAGCTGATTACCCCAGTTTATTACCAGCCTTGATTTGGGCTAGGCAATTTCCCCTTTCCTACTAGATTTTCAACTCTTGGGTGCTTAAAATCGATACAATCTTTTGTGCTGCACATTTTAAAATTTAAACACATTTCTTTTCTGTTCATTAGAAATACTTCAGTTGCTAAGAGGACTGAAAAGGACATTCTGTGTTTTGGTTAATCTCTTTGGTTATTGTTGGATAAATTTACTGATTGGTTTCTGGATACTGGACAGTGGAAAACCAACCGGGGGATGGAAATAAGAGCAGCAGTGCCGTGGCAAGTCTCTTGTGTTCCCCATTCCACAGAGCACAGGACTTTCCTCATACTCTTTTGGCAGCTAGATGGGCCCAAGGATAGAGCACAGAGTCAGGAGTCTAGAAGATGCGAGTTCTAATTCTGCTTTGGACATTTACTGTGTGATGCTGTGTGAACAGTTCTCAGATTGTTTCCTCATCTGCAAAATGGAAACACTCATTGCCCCAATCCCCCAGGATGGGTTGAGAAGAGTAAATGAGATCACACGTCTAAAGTGATTTGCAAACCTTAAAAGTGTATAAAAGCTGGCTCTTGTATTATTATGTGGTGATATTATCACACAGTTACTATTATTTGGTACTTGTTTTATCTCATCTACTAGAATGTAAACTCCTATTTTTTTAAAAAAATTATTATTTCCTTCTTATCTCTTTGTACATATTTGTGGGCACATGTCTCTCCTGTTACACTGTAAGCTCGTTGAGGGCAGGGACTGACTTTTGCCGCTTTTTGTATCCCTAGTTCTTTGCACAGTGAGTGCCTGACACATAGTAGGTGCTTAAAACATGCTTAATGATTGATTATAATCCAGTTGAGAAACAGTGTAAAATGGAGTAACACTTTAGAGCAGTATGTGCAATAAATGCCAGAAAGACTGGAATAGACAATGTGCTCGATCAGTTCAGAGAAGAGACATATGAGCTTCCCAGAAGGGATGGGACTTCAGCAGGACCCTGTGTAGTGAGCAGATTGGATGGTATACAGTACAAAGGAATATGGCAGGAGGGGCACCGCACTGGGACCCTGGGATACTGAGGCTCTGGATCCAGCTCTGCTATTTGCCATTTACATATTTTTAGACAAATCCTTTAATTTCTCTTAGCATGAGGTGTCTCATCTGTCACCTGTGGATAATATTATTCTATTATGATACTTACATATGTTTATAATTATACATATAACATGTAATTATATATTGATACAAATAATTACATATATCATCGGCATACATTACATACATGTTAACACACAATTAATGCATATATCATATGTTACATATAATATGTAGAATTAGAATATACTATCTACCTATATTGCATCTGTATTACATGTACTATAATTATACATATACCATGTTTGTGGCAGCCCTCTTTGTAGTGTCCAGAAACTGGAAACCAAGTGGATGCCCATCAGTGGGAGAATGGCTGAATAAATTATGGTATATGAATTTTACGGAATATTATTGTTCAGTAAGAAATGACCAGCAGGATGATTTCAGAAAGGCCTGGAGGGACTTACATGAATTGATGCTGAGTGAAATGAGCAGGACCAGGAGATCATTATATACTTCAACAACAACACTATATGATGACCAGTTCTGATGGACATGGCCATCTTCAGCAATGAGATGAACCAAATCAGTTCCAATAGAGCAGTAATGAACTGAAGCAGCTACACCCAGCGAAAGAACTCTGGGAGACAACTATGAACCAACACATAGAATTCCCAGTCCCTCTGTTTTTGTTCGCCTGCATTTTTGATTTCCTTCATAGGTTAATTGTACACTATTTCAGAGTCCAATTCTTCTTGTGCAGCAAAATAACTGTTTGGACATGTATACTTATATTGTATTTAATTTATACTCTAACATATTTAACATGTATTGGTCTACCTGCCATCTGGGGGAGGGGGTGGAGGGGAAGCCAGGGAAAAGTTGAACAAAAGGTTTTGCAACTGTCAATGCTGAAAAATTACCCATGGATATAACTTATAAATAAAAACTATATTATACCATTGACATATATTACATATAAATCTATAATTCTACACATATAGACATTACATGTTAACACATATAATTAATGCCCATAACATATATGTTGCATTTTAATACATAGAATAATACATATACTATCGACTTATGTTACATATGTATTGCATATACATATAACATCCAAATATATTACATATAAGTACTTAAATTTAAGTTCTTATTAAGTAAGTACTTAATAACCTATTTCATAGAATTGTTATGAAGCTCAAATGAGATAATACATGTGAAGATGTTTTGTGGATTGTGAATGTCTCAGTGGTCAATTGTTCATTCAGTTTCTTTTATAAAGATGCATTTCTTAAAACAAATTTTCTACTGAAAAGTCAGCGAGAAACAGTCAAAATAAGTCAAGTGGCCTTTATCTTTACCAATCACTGATGTTAAAGAAGCAAAGCTCCCTCTTCTGTCCCCATTATGAGCATGGTTGAGCTTGGGTCATTCCATTTGAAATAGACAGAAAGTGGAAAGACTTTTAGACCTGAAGACCTGTGTTCAAATCTTGCTTCAGACACTTAACAAACCATGTGATCAGGGGAAATCTGTTTCCTCTTCTATAAAATGGGAATAATAATAGCATCTCCCTCTCAGGGTTGTTTTGAGAATCAAAAAAAGATAATATTTGTAAAGTGTTTGGCTATTATGATTAATATAAATTATTACATAGTATTGAATAGAATAAGTGCAATTATTATTAATAAACAATTCATATGTTTGAGCTAGAAATACCCAAGTTCATATCTGGCCTCCAGCATCTACTAGGTGATCACAACGGGTTGATTTATTCTTTGTTTCATCATTTTCTTCATCTAGAAAATGGGAATATTAAGAGCTCTTCCTTCCCATAGTGTTGTGAAGATCAAATGAGATATTTGTAATGCATTTAGTGTAATGCCTAGAATATAGTAAGCACTATAGAAATGTTAGCTTTTATTATTCTTATCATTTTCCACATATAAAGTTACTTTCCTACTATGCAGAATACGTGTATTCTTTCACTATCTAAATGTTGAATGAGTGCCCTTTCTCATAGTATAATGGAACACCTAAGAGCCTACCCAATATTTCCAAAATTCCGGATTCATAAACTAGCAGAGATGGTCCTTACCCAGTTCCTTCTCTTTTCTTTACACTTATTGGTGATTTTCATACTCTTGTTTTCAGTCTTTCCCATATTTTATCCCTTTAACCTTTTATTTCCTTTGCCTCTACACATGCAAACTCGCTCCAGACTACACAGCACATTGGCTCCTCTTCTAAGGGAAACAGAATTATTATCATTATTGTAAGTCTTTTTAGAAATGTGTCTATCACTGAGCCTGTGAGCACATGTGCAAAGCCCACAGACACATTTCCACATTTATCATCCTGGCCTTGAATCTGTGGGCTTCCACAAATGTGATCCTCCCACACCATCAGACAAATAGCTGGTTGAAACAGATGGGGCTGGCTCTGTGCCTTCCATGCCTTCGGAGTTCTTGCTTTGTCAAATCAGAAGGGAAGACGAGTAGAGACAAGCAAGCACCCATTATGGAAAACACCTTGCTGTTCACCTTCTGATATTCAAATGCACCAGAAAGCTTCCAAATGCACCAGGATGCTTCCAAATGTTAAGCGCTGCCAAGGGGAGATGAGGGAATAAAATCAGAGAAAGGATAATTGAGAGCACAGCGAACAACAAAGGCAAAGCAAGGATGGCCCATAGAGGTCGTGGAGCTTACAGGATGCCTCCCACTGCCATTGCATCCATGAGAAACAGCTAACAATGAGTCTCTCTCATGCTATTTAATGTGGCCAAAAAATAAATAAATAAAAGTCCTGTAAAACCAAGGTCTGAAATGAAATAGTTGAATCGGGGGTTCAGCCCCAAACAGTTATCTGTCCGGAAAAGCCTCAAAAACTGCATTTGGTGATAAGGAATAGCTGAACATACAGATATAGTCAGAGAGCTTTTCAGGATCTAGGCAAAAGCTGTCCCTGTTTCTCAGGGTAGCTTCATACCATGATCTACAGAGACAAAAGCTGAATCCTGTTGTGTTTTTTAATTTTAAAAGTCATTAGAGGTCACCAATGTAAATAAAATGAACCCGGTTCTCTGGAACACCTCTGAGGTAATAAGTGAAGTTGACCCACAGCCCTTCTAATTTAGACGGGGAAGATCCACCTTAACCTGCCTCGGGAGTTGGATTGAGATTGTGGGCTGCTTCTACTGTGACTTCCTCCACCCCCAGCAAAGCTCTGTCTCTGCGTCAGGTGCAGAGGTGTCTAAAGAAATGGGACCCGGTACTTCTTTCTGGGAGGGTTTTCCCCTTTTCCCATTTCCCTGAGAGCCGGCCAGTTCTTTGGAAGCCCCAGAAGGTGTCCCCACAGCCCCGCTCTTCTGGAAAGGCTGCCAGACGCCCAGTGTCTGAAGTCTCTCAGAAGAAATTTCAAAGCTTTTTGGAGATTTTTAGAAAATCCAATGTTCTTTTGAATCTCTTTCTTTTTATGTTTATTACTGGGTGGATGGAGCTTTGAGATGTGAGTGGACCCATGTGTGTGTAGGGTTTAATTAACATAAACATGTCATTAAGTTAGATCGATAAATAAACAAAGCAGGGATAGTCAAAGATGGGTGTATTTCACAGATTAATAGCCCTCCTTCCCTTCTCTCCCTGCCCCTTGAAAGAAGCCGTTTTTGCACAGCTGCCTTGAAAGGCTGATGTTTCCCACTGACATTGCATCCACGAGCTAATGAGGAATCTGTCTTACCTTATATGACGTGGCAAAAAAAAAAAAATAGCCTTGAAAAACCAAAGCAAACTCTGAAAGGAAATAGTTGAAGCAGAGCAGTCACAAACAATAATCCAAGGAATAACAGACGGGGTGTCTCTGAACTGCAACTAGTTAAAGGCCGACCAGTTGTTGTCGAGTCTTTGGGACTTTTTTTGGCAAAGGTTTTTTTTGGGTTTTTTGGCAAAGACTCTAGAGAGGATGGTTGGCCGTTTCCTTCTCCAGCTCATTTGACAGGTGAGGAAACTGAGACAGAGTAAAGTGACTTGGCCAGCATCACACAGCTGTCCAGAGCCCACCATTGTATCCTATCATGAGGAGATCCTGGGGTCTGAGAGAGTTGGCCAAATCCTGGGATCCATGAGCAAATAGGCTGTGAGAGCTTTAAGGCAGCAATCCTCTGGGGAAAAGTTTCCCCATCTCTTTTAAAATTTTCCCTCCAGAGGCTTTTATCTCCATCTTATATACATGTGATTGAACCCATTTGGGGACTGTGTGGAGCATATTTTCACTTTTTAAATGACTTTCATTTATATTGGTTCGAGTTTCACATCCTTTTGCTGTTGGACGTAGATATTTCTTGTATCGCTCAGTAACTGAGCGTGGCTAGAAATGTAGGTGATGAATTATGTGACTGATTACCTCGAACAACCCACACTGAATTAGGGAAAGTAAGGCACTCCAGAGCTAAAGAACATATAGGAATCCTATTTCAGGTAGGGATTTAAAAAATTCTTTTTACATATCCCAGAGAGTCCTAGCTACATAGTAGAGGTTCAAGCAATGAATGTGGAATGAATGAACACCCTTCAGTGGTTTGGAATCAAAAGTAGAAATAATGATTCCTGCTCTGTGTTGCCTCTGTTTGGGCCATAAATCCAACTGAACAACATTTCAGAAGCCATGACAAGCCCTACAGAGTAACAGAGCTTTTGCTCAGAGAATGTTTGCTCAAATTTTCTCAAATTTGTTTACTTGTTTTTGTAATACCTGTGCTGGAAAGTTGGGCAGCATGGGCAATTTCATTTTGATTTCATGCAGTGAATTAGGAAATGGTTCAGATCACAAGCCAGCTATGGCTTAAGAGAGCCGCCCAAGGGACAGAGAGGTTGGCTCAGCAGTTGACCAGCTCAAAGCCACACAGCAAGGCTCAGAGGACCAAGATGCACCAAGTTGGCCCTATTTGACTCTAAGACCAGAGCTCCATCCATTCCGGCTTGATTTATAGATAAGCAAAGGGAAGCACTGATTGGTGATCTGTGGAATATTGTACACATAATAAATCAATAAAATAAGCAGAATCATATCATGGGCTTTTTTGACTCTTATTTCTGAGATTTAAGCTCTAGGACCAACCCTTAAGAATGAGTATGGCACTTGTGCAGCATGATAAATGTAGAAATATGTTTAGGAGAAATGTACATGTTTAACCTATATTGGATTTCTTGCTATCTAGGGGAGAAAGGGAGAAAAAATTGGAACACAAGGTTTTGCAAGGGTAAATGTTGAAAACTATTTGCATCTATTGTGAAAATTAAAAAAGTTGATATTAAAAATTAAAAGAATGAGTATGGCAAGAGAGGTGGTACAAATCTATTACCTTCTGATTATAAAACAAAGAAAAAATAAAATTCTGCCTCGAGCTAATACCTAATCCTGTATTAATTTTGATTAGTCATATACAGGAGTTGGTCTTCAAATGACAGGCATGATGCATAGGCTATGAAGAGAAAAGGAAAACTGTAAGATCAGTCTGAATCCCAGTGGGGCAGAACAGTCTCTGATTTATGCACTGAAACAGAAAGACCAGACAGAAGGAAAGGGAACATGAACTACCGTCCCTTGGAAATTTTCCATCTGGGTATCATGAATATGGACAATTTCCTTGAATACTCAAAATCATCAGAGCCTCCATTACTGTGAGTTTTGAAGACTGAATGTCCTGAGCTGATCTCAAGACATGTCACCTTAATCTTCCTAGTGCTTGGATCAAATTGGGGAAAGGACATTAGGCTGCCTTCCCTACCTCAGGGCAAAGAGCCTTGAGATGAACACAAGGTCTTATTGCCTTTCTAACTAATTCTTGACTTTTTTCAGAGGTCTCTAAATTAACAGATGGTGCCCTGTGCCAAAGAGAGTCATTGGGCAGTGGGAAAAAATGGAAGCTATCATTATGACTAACTAAAAATTTATGTAAAACACTTCCATAAGGTCCCTCAGTATTACGGGGAAGGGACAATTTCCTGTTTAGAACTGAACTCTTACCACTATGACCTAAATCTAGGCTACTTCCTAACTCTACATTCCATAACTTGGCTTTAGTGGGATAAGTACAATTCAATTTAACAATCATTTGTTAAGTCATCTGCTATGTACAAGGAAAGGAATAGTTAATATTGTCCCTGCCAATGAGGAGCTTACATCTCTTTAGAAGGTGGAGAGATGTCTCTGGATAACAACAGAACACAAAGCAACCCAACCCAATTCAATTCATGGGAGGACTTGATGAAGGCAAAACAAAGCCAGACAAAGTACTCAAGAATATTTGAGAAGGGATGGCATACTTCTGGGATGGCTTCAGAGAGAAGGAGACATCTGAAAAGAATGAAAGGGAAAGAATGAAAAGAAAGGGGAGGAAAAAAAGAGAAAAAGAGGAAGAACAAAAGAAAAGAAAAAAAGAAAGAGGAAGGTAAGAACATGGAAGTAGTAAGTGCAAGAAAGAGGGATTGGGTAGTCAGATCATGGAAAGACTCAAGAGCCAATTCCAGAAGTTTATTTTTATTCTGTAAACATTAGGAAACTCAGTAAAAAAAAAATTCACTCAAGATCATTTTTCTCCAAAGATAAGGTATAGGTATCTATGGAGCTTTGTCTCCTCCTCTAATCTCTAATCATTGAGGCTGCTTCTTTGCTTTTTCATCGACGAGTAACAGAAATCTCCCAAAACACAGCCTAAAAATCACTGCTAGATTAGGAAGTGGAAATAACTGTGTCGGTTCCAAACCCTTATCCACTTCTCCCTCAAGTGTTTTCAGAAACAGATAATCTGGTTTCTTTTTGGTATTGCACAATGGCAAAATATTTTGTACAGAATTAAATAATGTCCAGTGTAATTTCCACTGCAAGAGAAATGAATGGCCAGAATGGTGTTATTAGAATCATGTAGGGATGAAAGCGTACGGACTTTATTTCATAAACAGTTGAAATACTCAGAATTGGAAAGTGATTGGGGGAGGTCCCTGGCCAACAAGAAGGCTTCTGTACTTAAATACTACCACAGGGTCACTCATCTTCTCTTCTAATAGTCCCCATGTTCTTCCTGGGATCTGTAGTTCTGATAATGTTCCTATCACAAGTTATTATGTCTTGAAAACCAGCGTGATGCTACTTGATTCCTCAGGATGGTGGATTCTTGTTCTACAAACAACTTTAGATTTGGGAGTCTGACCATCTCCATCTCAATATGTCTAAAACAGAATGCATTACCCTCCCCACTAAAGCTTCCCTATCCTTGCTGAAAGTGCCCCTTGGTGTTCTGTGGCCTGGTCATCTTGGACCCTTCCCATGTCCAACCCGTAGCTGTAGGTCCCGAGATTCTACTTTCACAATATCCACTATCTCCATCAGCCTCTTCTCTGAATCCACATGGCTCTTCCCTTGTCCAGACCCATGTCATCTCGCCGGCCTATGGCTAGCCTCCCAATTGTTAGTGTCCCTGCTTCTACTTCCCCTCTTTCTAATTCTTTCACTTAGTTTCCAAAAGATCAGCCCTGAATCATGGATATTATTGTATCATCCAGCTTGGCCAAGAACAATCTCCAGTGGCTCTGTTGCCTTTGAGATCAAATCTGGACTCCTTAGACTAGAATGTAAATAAAGCCTCCATAATTTGGCTGCAACCTACCTTTTTAGGCTTGTTTCATACTATTCTATTTCACACATTTTACCTTCTAGTCATACTAGACTATGTTCGCCAGAGTTGGCAATCCAGATCACAAGGCAATGTCTTTGTCGAGCTGGGTAGGTTGGGGATAGAGCCGAGCCCTTAACCTCCTCTCCTTGTTGTGGACTCAGGCCTTGGATACCCTGGCCCTTGGTCCCCTCTGGGCTGGAGAGTGAAATACTAAATCCCTCCCACAGCCTTCCTTTACCAAGAGCAGAGCTGGGACTCCAGGTAGGTCCACTTTGAGTTCTGCCTCGGGGAGCAAGATGTCCCCAGTTGGGTGCCCCTGCTGTCTCCCTTCCCTCTCCCCTTTCCAGCTTCCCTTTATGTGTTTCTTCCCCAGTTAGATCATAAGCAGGCAGGGATTATCTTTTTGTTATCTGTATCCCCTTTGCTTAGCACAGTGTCTGGTATACTGTAGGCACTTAATAAATGTTTCTTGAACTGAATTCTGAGAAGATGATAGGGGAAATATTAATAGGTATAGGGAAAAGGTGATTTGCTGTCTGTCCTGAGAATTAGAAAAGAATCTCACTTTCTGAAGAGAGACTAGCTAATTAACAAGAGCTGCGCACCTTTGGGAGGAAGCTGTGCTATGAGCAACTGTTAATTAATTCAAGCAGGAGAAAATTCTAAGGGCTCCTAACACTTCAGCTACAAGCTACTTGCTGGGAGGTTATTAAAAGGAGAGCTGGAAGGACTATATGTGTAATAGAAAGACTTGGAAGAGAGTAGGAATGAACACTAAAGTTTAGTTAAATTGAATTAGTGAAGAAAATAACCTTTCTTGGGACTAAGCTTTTGCATTAAAAAAAATCTTGCTTTGTGTTATAATAAGCTATAAAACCATGACTGTGATTGAAGTTTAGTTACAGAATTTATGCTGTTATTTTGTTAATGAGGTGCTAATCTTTATACAGGACATCCCAAGAGACTTAGTACAGTTCTAAACTTTAATAGCATAAAGAGTTCAAAATTGATCTAAACTTTCTGGCACACCTTATATATGTGTATATATACATGTGCATGTACATATATGTACACATATATGTATGTACATGTATATGTGTGTGTATGTATATATGTGTGTGTGTACTTAGAGCATGTTTCATTCCTTCCTTTAGTAGTCCATGTTTAGGGATGAACCTATCCACTACTTCTCTATAGCTAATAACAGAAAACACTATTTACGTGGCAGAAGCTACCAAAATTAAATAGTTCTTAAGAGAAAAAACCAAACAATATTCTATATAGCTAAATGTCAATATTGAATTTTGTTAAAAGAACATATTAAGTGATGATTGAGCTTCAAGTCTTCCTCAAGAGAAGGTGGAGCATTGCATCTCATCCTCTCTTGCTTTAAACATTGGTAAAATACTGTAGTGAACACGTTGCTAAAAAACCCCTAATTCCTGGGGTGAGAGAAATCAGAGAACAGGAAAACATATAGCTGTAGTGTCATCCTAATTACCCAGGATAAGATGTCCATTAATCAGAATCAAAGAGCTGGAGTGGGAAGGGATCTCAGAGGCTTCCGCTTGGAAATCACAGTCTCGTTATTTAATTGACATTGCCCATTAAAAAGCCACAAATGAAGGTACAGCCCCATGACAGACCGCATGGTAGTCATGGGGAAACTAGGGACTATGGTTTCCAGGCTGCAGTGGGGATTTGGAGCAGGATTCAGTAATGATGTCATAGCTTGGGCAGATCCACCATGGGAAGAGTAGAAGAGCCAGGTATACAAAATTGGAGTTTAAAAATCCCGGAGAGGAACAGAATGGCAGTGTGGGTCTGAAACAGATGGATGGAGCTGCTCATAGGCCTGGTTATGAGCTCTGCATCTATCAGCCCCTTTGGGGGGTCAGGGCCCAGCTGCAAGTACAGAGCTGTAACTCTGAGCTCTTGGTGATTATGTCACCTTCACTGCCACCGTGGAGAGGGTCAATGAGCAAAAAGGAATAAATGCCATTTTCTACCCACTAATTTTCCTCGGACAGCTCCTCTCCTTGGGTGCACAAGAAGTGAGAGAGACAGCAACGATCCCTAAATCAATGTCGGTGCCTCTGCTGAGCCATGATGGATATCAAAGCACAGTTCCCCAAAGCAGAAATCAGCAGGCCTTCATAAACAGTCAATAATGTTATTTATCACTAAAAAGGTCATGCAGAGCCTCGCTTCAGGATCTGGAGCCCAGACTTTCAGGGCTGCAAATTCCTGAGCAGAGAAAATCTGGGGAGGGAAAATCAGCTCCACAGGGCTCCCTTCACAGGTGTCCAGTGAGACTGTGCTGAGCGGAGAGACAGACTTTTCTCCCTGTGACAGCCAGATCATTTGATTTCTCTCTTTTTTGGATTTCAATTACTTTCAAACATAACGTGCTTAAGAATTTTACTTTCCTCCAATTCTGTCCTATAACGAGACCTCCGAGCTCCCAGACCAGTTCTAGATATGGGACTATATACTTTTGAACATTTAAGATAAATATATGATATAGAGTTGATATAGAATAGTACAAAGCATTTTTTGACAGACTGCTTTAATGATTATAGGACTTATATATATATATATTTATATATAAAGTATATATATATATACTTTATACATATACTTATTATATATTATTATATACATGTCACAAAAGCACATTATAGGCTAAGAACACAAATGAATATGCATAGTAGCAAAGTAAAAGTAAACATCAGTAGAAGTATTAAAAAATACACAAAAATGATGGTACATTTACAAAAGGAATAACAAAACTATGCTTAGTTAACAAACTAATATATCAACAAAGCATGCATTATAAACATGGATAAGAAAAAACAAAACAGAAGCATATTAAAAATGCAGTAATTATCTCATGCAATTACACACAAAGCACATGTTAGCAGTGTCATCTGAAACCGTGTAACTATTCTCCAATTTCCTCTGAAACATCACCAGTTAGGCTAGTGACTGGTCAAATAAGTCTAGCTTTGACTTATACCTTTTGAAACATTAATCGATATGACCTAGAAACATCAAAGATAAAAATCACTTGAATTGTCTTCTGCCCTGTCTACGCCTGGTGGGCTGGTTATAGTCATCATCACAATTATAATCCTATGTTTTAAAATCTGAATGTTCAAAAGACTGAGGCAGGTCAGAAATGTTACTCTTTTCTGGGCGGTGTGCCGGAACCTGGAGCTCATTATGGCTGAAGTTCTAAGAGGGAAGTGGTATTGTCTCTGGGTTCAGCCTTCCCTCCTTATGGTTGTGGGGTCAGATGTTTTTTCTTAATCTGAATGTTGTGACTCTTGGTAATTAGGTCATTTGATTTCTCTATATATACCTGTACACACAAAAGGATTCTTCATTATACTATGTCGGGTATTGAGGTCATAAGACAGGTGTACAAAGTGTGTCGGAATTTTGTGGGAGGAGGGGTGACCTTTATTTGGGGAGATCGGGAAAAATGTTCTGAAAGGAGGAACACTGGAGCTAAGTTTTAAAAGTGTCTTAATCTAATGTGGTTCATTAAAAATAGGACGATAGTTTTCAAGATGGTCTCAGCTGGCCACAGGGTGCATTCTGGAACAAGATGGCGGAAGCAATAACTCAGCATCTGCGGGCTGGAAGCGGTCTCATTCTAACTGCCCAAGAACCTCTTCTCAAAGGGCCTTCACTGGAGGGGTCCAGGCCTTCCTGGTCTTTAGAGAGTTCCCTATTCACTGTCGCTGGTCCACCTCCTTCCTTCCCATTTTCCCTCTGACACCATGAGAAGTACAGAATTATGTTTATCTGTGTGTCTAGGCTAGTTAAACACTACAAGTAAACCATGGCTATTTGCTATTATTTGTTTCCAAGTTCTTGAATGCAAAGTTTGAAAGTAAGAACATGTCATTTAAAGGGAGAGGAGACCTTTCTTATCTCATAAGGAAACTACAGGATGGGGGCCAGAGAGAAAAAAAAAAGCAGTGCTTATTATTAAAATTAATAATCTTATTTTTGGTTTTGAATTTTTTAAAATAACTTTTCATTTTTCTAAATCCATGCAAAGATAGTTTTCAACATTCACCTGTGCAAAACCTTGTCTTCCAAATTTTTCTCCCTCCTTCTTCCCTCCCTCCTTCCCTAGACAGCAAGTAATCCACTATAAGTTAAACATGTGCAAATCTTCTAAACGTATTTCCATATCTGTCATGTTGCCCCAGAAAACTCAGATCAAAAGGGAAAACATGAGAAAGAAAATTTTAAAACCCAGTGAAGAAACATTACCAACACCAAAAAAGGTGAAACTACCATGCTGCGATCTAAATTCAGTGCCCACAGCCCTCTCTCTGGGTGCAAATGACTCTTTTCATCACAATACCATTGGAATTGACCTGAATCATCTCATTGATGAAAACAGCCACGTCCATCAGAATTGATCAACACATAATCTTCTTGTTGCTGTGTATAATGTTCTCTTAGTTCTACTCATTTCACTCAGCATCAGTTCATGTGGATCTGTCTGGGCCTTTCTGAAATTACCCTGCTGATCATTTCTCATAAAACAGTAATATTCCATTACATATATATATATCCTATAACTTATTCCTCAGTTTCCAGTTTCTGGCCACTACAAAAAGAGCTGCCACAAACTTTTGCAAACGTGGGTCCTTTTCCCTTTTTTATGGTCTCTTTGGGATACTGACCCAGTAGAGACACTGCTGGACCAAAGGGCATGCACAGTTTGATAGCCCTTTGGGCAGAGTTCCGATCAGTTCACAACTCCACCAACAATGTATTAGTATCCTAGTTTTCCTACATCCTCTGCAACATTTATCATTATCTTTTCCTGTCATCTTAATCGGTCTGAGAGGTGTGAAGTGGTACCTTGGAGTTGTCTTAATTTGCATTTCTCTAATCAGTAGTGATTTGGAGCATAAAAATAAGTGCATACACTCAAATAGTCATTCATACAGCACATTCCCCAAACTTGGTTTCCTTTTGGCCTCAGTTTGAGAAAAAGTTAGCAAAAATGGGGTGAACAGAAGGATCGTGGGGGTAGATTTCTGAGAGTTTCTTGTGGCACTGTGGACTAATATGGCTGTGGTTTCTAGTCCCTAGCCCCTGGCACCAGAGGCAGAGGACATAGGATACCTTCATCTTCAAGGTCTCTCGAGCTAGCTGAAGTCCATTTGGGGACACATCACCCTTTATAATGATCCCCAATACATGCCCCACCCAATACGGCACCCAATCTTATTTGGAAAAATGCTGTTAAGACAGTTATTGATGAACACTTTGGCCATTTGTTCTAAGGTACGATTTCCTCTCAGGTTCTCAGTAACCAGCTCTGAAAAGCAAAAACCCTCACAAGCAATTATTTTCTTTCTCTGCTGACATTCAGGATTGCCAGTCTGGCCCATTCAGAGGCAAGGCCGATGGAAGCTCTGAGCAGTCTCTGTATAAATCTTCCACAGAGATCATTTTCTCATCCTGCTGACCAGAGCAGCTGTTCCTCAGCTGAAGGAATGTATTTCTGTGCACGTATCTTCTCCCTGATCCCTCAGTTACAAGGACAGACTGAGTGCATTGCCATTCGGTGGAGTCAGTAAAAACATGTCTTATTGCACACTGCACATACACTTTTTCTCCTTCCAGTCTGAATGCAATATTCCTGAGAAGGAGCCTTTCATTTGATCTCATTTTTTTTGCAATGGAGTAAGAAGACTGCAAGTGAGGGAACCGTGGATCCTCTTGAAGGAGATGTTTTTAAATTCAGAATCATAACCTTCTGTGATAAATCTGTACACATGTCATCATCATCACTGTGTTTTTCAGCAATCTCTTATTAATCTTTTTATGACAAGTGAGAATTTGACAAGTATATGACTCTACCAACCAAGTAGCCTATTAAGAAATGCAAAAAGGAAAATCCTCTCTTCTGTATTATAAAGATGAGGAAAGTTCTAATTAAAAGTGAAAGGTTGTTATTGTGATGAAGAGGCATCTAATGATTGTTCTTTTGCCAATATGCTTTCCTAACTAAAGTGCAAGGAACCTTTTTTCCCCTATGAAATGAGGGCTAACCTAACAATTACAAAGTCTCCATGGAGCTTTCACTTTGACATGGATGGAAGACGCCTGGCCTGGCAGTGAAGGAAGATGAGACTGTCAGAAAAGCAAGGATGTCACTCCCTTCTCACCACTTCACCAAAAAAAATGCACCTTTGTGGTCTGATAATTACACTTGGCTAATGATCTGGTTTTATTTGAATGCATGAATCCAGTTCCAACCACAAACAGTCACGGACCACTTCCCATGCAAGGAACTCAATATAAAATAAACTAATGGAGCAATCCCTGCTCTCAAGCTTACGTTCTTTTAAAATTTCATTTCGGCGCATCTGTTCAATATTAAGGCAGTTGTGGGTACTACCCATCTTAGCTCTTAGAGGCCAAAAACCACGACTGGATCGGTTGCCAAATCCTGTTGTTCCCACCTCCATCTCTCTCCCATCTGTCTCTGTCTTTCCACACATGCAGCAACTGCCCTATTTCAGGCATTCATCACCTCTCGCCTCCTAATTTATCTCTCTGCATCAAATCTCTCCTCTCTCCAATCCATCCTTAATGCAACCCAGTGATTTTCCTCAG
This sequence comes from Sarcophilus harrisii, assembly GCF_902635505.1. Taxonomy (NCBI): domain Eukaryota; kingdom Metazoa; phylum Chordata; class Mammalia; order Dasyuromorphia; family Dasyuridae; genus Sarcophilus; species Sarcophilus harrisii. Next base: position 37,903,157 of record NC_045427.1, on the reverse strand, counting down.
TTACAGGTCTGACAATGTCACCCTCTTCTCCCTACTCAAGAAAATCCAATGGCTTCCTGTTATATACAGCCTGGCCCCAGCCCAAGTTTCTAGTATTCTACATTACTGTCCTTCACATTAGCCATGGCTTGTCACACTGGACCTCCACCATCTCTCCCCACTGACCATGACTGGTCCACTGGCCATGACTGGTCATCCTGGCCCTTCATCATCCCTCCACACTAGCCATGGTCCAGCCAAACCGGCCTTCCACCGTCCCTTCACACTGGCCATGACCAGTCCCACCGGCCCTCCACTGTCCCTTCACACTAGCCATGGTCTGGTCACACTGGCCATGACCGATCACACTGACCTTCTTCAACATTCCATTTCCTGCTCCCTACTTATGACTGGTTGTCCCTCCATTAGCAGAGATTTCAAGAATCCTGGACGCTCTCTACACATTCTATCCTATTGATTCCATGTTGATTTTCTCATGGAATGCAAGAGCCGAGTCCTCAAATATAAGAGTTTTTTTGTTTGGTATGGCTACACATGTTTGTCACTGGTTTTTCTTTTTGTTATTGGGGGTCACCAATAACCAGATAAGGAAGAGAAGGAGGGTAGTGCTAGGTTGATAAGAAAAAAAAAAGAAGGGACATTGAAGCATTTATAAAAGGACAGAAGAAACCAGAGGAAATAAGACAATCTAGGATAGTTTTGAAAGTTATATATTGAAAATATTATCTATTTTAAAGGAAAAAGAAGCTATACTTAAGAGGGAGTCTCAATCTCATGTACAATCTTTCTTGTCTGTTCTACTTTGTATATTTTATTTGGCATTAAATTCAGAATAATAAAAATAAAATTTAAAAAAGGACATAAACTTGAGGGCAGAAATTATTCCATTGATTTACTTTATGTTTGAGTTCTTTGCACATGGTAGGTGGATTGAATTAATGCACACACTCAAATAACCATTCCTCCTCCTCCCCAAAGTGTTCAAGTGGGCTGGCATGGCTATCAGGAGAATTGAAGCAATGGATGATCTCAGCCATGGCTTGAGCCCCATGATGCTGGTTTCTACTTTATTGGATATTCCTACATTATCTGCTTTCTAGGGTTCTGTGAGGTTTGTAAAGAAATTGTGTGTGAGAGAGAGTGTTGAACAAAAACTTACTATATAAATGTAAGAAATCAGAAGTCAGAAACTGCAAAGGAGACAGGAAAAAGCAATGAAGATAATATAGCTCCATGGTCAATGGAGCGTGGGCTTGAAATCAGGAATGCTCATCTTCCTGAGTTCAAATCCAGTCTTAGAATGCACTGGGGTATGACCCTGGGCAAGTCATTTCACCCTGTTTGCCTCAATTTCCCCATCTGAGAAATGAGTTGGAGAAGGATCTGGCAAGAAAATCCCAAAGTGGGGCCACAAAGAGTCCAGCTTGGCTGAAATAACTGAACAACTACTTACATATACTTTCTATTACTTTAAGGTCTACAAAGGACTGTATATGTTATCACATTTGAGCTTCACAAACAAAAAAGATGAAGAAACAGAGGCTGGGAGAAGCTAAGGGACTTGTCCAGAATCATATACAGAAGGATCTGAGACAGAATTCAAACTTGGTGCCTCCTGACTCCAAGTTTAGCCCTCTTCCCACCATGCCCCAAAGCTACTTCAATTAATTTAAGGGTTGAAAATCAGGACCCATGATGAAAAATTGGATGAATTAAGATTATGTATATTGAACAATAAAAAAGAATAATTTAGTAAGTTTTCATATATATATATGTATGTAACTATAGTTATTTTCTGGGTGATGGCCAAAATATTAAATCATCGATCGATTATAAATACTTAATATGTTATCAATATTGCTGTTATGGTCATTATAATTATTCATGAGCTAGAAGGGACATTAAAATTATCTAACTGAAGCTCCTCATTATGCAGATGAAGAAATCAGCAGAATTGGGATCAGACTCCTGTGTACCCGAGGTTCATTATACTTTCCTTGATTGCAATCTCCTTTTTTGTTTACAAAGAGTTCAATAGAAGATCAATTGACAGGTTCCCCTGCTTAAAGGCGGCGTTCACCTAAAAGAGCTCTCAATTCCTCTCTAGATGCCAGATAATAGGCTTCAACACCTGCACATCCCATTACTGGTCATCAGTGGAGTCGAGGACAGAACCTAGGATTTCTGTTTTCAGTTTATTTAATATTTCTTCTCTTGACTGTAAGAAAAATGAAACTATTGTTTACTTATTTTTCTTCTTCAAGACACATAAACCAACTATTTCTGATAATGCTTGTTGACAACATTGCCAACATGGAAGAGCTGGCAACAGGAGCCTGACTCAACTGTGGCTGAGCCTTCCTTGCACTTGGTTCAGAAGGGCGACTTCCTCCTGTCTCAGTCTCTGAATTTGTTCCCTGTAAACTCCTGTGTGCCCACAGCACTGAGAATCAAAGGAAACGACGAAGAGGGAGAACTCAAAATCAATGTGCAGAAACAAACTGACACCACACTAGGTATTTTAATGGAGCTTTGGACAAATACAGTTTTTAAATGTCACGATTTTAATTGCAGGTGCTGGGTGTCCACAGAAAAGGGAAAAAAATGTCTTTTGGCTCCAGTTGGAAAACTCATCAAGCTGCGCCATGTCAATATCAGTCCATATAATAAGATGGGCAATGCCCATTATGCCAGATTGACTGGCTTTCCCACAATTATTTAAAATGTTAAATATTGACAATATTTAAATGCCAAACAAAAACCACCTATGCTATGTTGCTCATATTTTCTCTGGGTCACTTAATGAGCATCCAGTGAGTGCTAGCTGCACTCCAAGACAGGACTTGGATGGTCATTAGGTACCCACTGGAGACTCCAGAGAGAGCACATGATTGCTTCATTAATGCAGAGAACTGAAGAACAGGCTCTGATTGTCAGATATAAAATAGGGATCACACAGATGCACTAACAACTTGGGAAAGAGACTGGGAGGTGCCTTCATGATACAATGGGCATTTGAAATGAAGGTCAGGCTAATTAAAATCTGAAAACTGATTCTGCCTTTGGGTTGCCTAAATTAAAAAGAGACATATTCTAAAACATTAAAACCCTAGTGAGCATAGGAGTAGATGAAAATTTTTATCTGAAAGGCTACATTTATTTGTTTATTTTATTTTTAATTTATTTTAATTTATATTATCTTTATTTTATTAAATAATTTTTAAAATTCCCAATGGAATATTTCCAAAATTAAAATGAAATTCAGGATTATCTTTTAATTGAATTAAAATCTAATTTAACAAAAGGGCCACCTCCAAAAATTGCTATCATAAAGTCCACTTTTCTCTGCTTTACTCTCATTTGACTATTCTTCATAAAAATCAAAGAATCTTAAATTTAACTTTGATATTTCTTAATATTGATTGACCTTAGGAGGCAGCCTGGTGGATAGAGTGCTAAGTCTGGAGACAGGAAGAAGGAACTGGAAGACCATTTATCAAAAAAATCCCAAATGGGGTAATGAAGAGTCGAACACGACTGGAAAACAACTGAACAACAGCTGTGTTCTTAAAATTTGAGGTCGGGGATCAAAGAAACTCTGAGTAGGAGCACAATGGCCACAAAGCACTCTAACTTTAAGGCATGGAACCCAACCACCCGTGACTATCATTCTTTTCGGAGAGTATGTGAGCCTGATGAATTTGTTGATCATGGCTCATTAGCTTATTGAGGGAACTGTCCAAACACACAGAGACGTTTCTCCTAATCCATCCTCAGAACTGGGTACCCACATCCTCCTGGGCGCCGCTGAATTCATTAAGATGAAATGTGTTTTTTGGAGAGTCCCCCTGGCTGGAGGATCGACCCTCTGGACCGGGAGGGCTCACAGAGAGACAGACACGTCGGAACCAACACATCGGGCTCAACCCGCACATAAGAAAGATAAAACTAAAGCAGAAGCTCCACAAAAAGGGGTCACAATCTGGGAAGCAGCCATTACCTTATCTGGTTTTCATTGTCATCCACCAGGAAGGACCATCGGAATTTCACCACCAGAGGGCTGCAGTTGACCATTTGGATGTATCGAATCTCCTCCGTGTCGTTCAGGATGCAGCCGAAATCCACTTCCATGGTCTCAAAGGTGAGGTTGGGGAAATGCACTTCTCCCCGGAGGTTCACATAGTCCACTTGTGGGTGCTCTAAATACTTGATGGACAGGACTTCTTCTGATATCCACTGGTTCAAATCGCTTCGCATGCAAGGGTCAAACTTGATCATCAATTTCTTCTCTGTCCCAACTTCCATTACCATGGGCTGTTGGACAAGAAACAAGAAACAAAACCATTTTTTATGTTATGCTTTAAGAACAACAGTCCAATCTTCAGACCATTTTCCATCCTACCACACACATTGACCAACAAGTTTGACAGGACAAAATCTGTTTTGCATCTTATTTTTGCAATATAGAAAGAGCCTACCATAAGGAAATAGAAGTATGTGAAATTAAAGGAATGGGATTATAACAAGAATTGTAAGATTATAAAGGGTACAGGAAGAGAAGGAAAAATCTATATTAAATATATTGCTAAATATAACAATAACTTGCATTTTCACTTTGCTTTATATATGTTCTCTTTTGATCCTCACAACAACCCTGTAATCAGGTACTATTATTATCCCCATTTTACAGATGGAACAAACAAGTGAAAAATGATTTGTTTGGGATCGCCAAACTAGCAAACTTCTGAGGCAGGAGCTGAACTCTGGTCCTCCCAATTCCCTGCCTAGTACTTGGTGCACATACCCCCTAGCTGCCTCATGGTCTTTCTGTGAAAATGAGGACAAGTGAATTGATGGAGACTTTTAAAATCAGATTTGATAAAGGCTCAATTAAAAAAATCTTTGGGGAATGGTCTCCAAAAGAATGCATTAAATCAGGCAAGTTCTTGGCTAATGTTTATGATCCTAAGACTGTGCCTCTTTTTAATTGGTATGGGCTTTCAGCATTCTTTGGGGGAGTTTAAAGGGATTACGATACTTCTTAGATAAATTTCTTTGTAATGTATTTGTTCTTTAGCTTATGTGACTGAAATCTTTTATGTTCTTCTGGATGCCGATGAGCACAGTAAAATCTCCCCATAGGAATGGCTGGACGTGGTGATTTCTCTCTCCCCACGTCACCTCCTAGATTTTGCCTGGTTCCACTTTCCCATGGTCCTGAGCAGGGCCAAGCCTATTACCGGAAGCCAGTGACCCACCGGAAGAGCTTCTCCCTCTGCTCCTTTCCCCCTTCCAGCTGGATCCTGGCCCTTTCCCCACCTCCTGAAGAAGAGACCCAGAATCTGCAGGATCCTTCCCATCTGTGACAGCAGGGCTGGGTCACTTAAAGTGGGTTATTTAAAGGTCCACCTCAAGGTAGTAAAACTGATCAATCAATCAATCAGCATTTATTAAGTACCTGCCCACTACAGACCAACTTCCCTTTAATTAGGCCTGAGCTGAAAGCCAGATGTAACCATCTTTTGTGTCTTACTGCCATTACTGAGGATTTCAGACAAAATCCTTGGGGACCTGTGACAGTGTCTACAAAGCATAATGTACCCAGCATTCCCAAATCATGACAGCCACAAAGCCGACATCACAGAGAATCCTAGATTTTTAGACAAATGTCCTGTTGACTGGGCTACATTTTTTAATACATTTAAAACTTAAAAACAAAACAGGAAAAGAAAAAAATTGCCATGTGCACAGCAGAACAGAAGAGAGGATTCCAAATATAAAGCGATACATTTCCATTTTAAGGAAGCCTCTATAATGAATACTACACGTTGCTTTCAGAGCTGCCCATATTTTCTTTGCTTCCTTGCAAGTTTTCTTTTGTTCTCTGCTGTGCCCTTTTAAACTTTATCCTTTCCCTCCCTTTCCTTCCTCCCATTCCCTGGGCTAAATTTTTTTAAGAGAAATAATTTCCAACTTTCTGCTCTGTATGCTTACTGCTAGTGTCCCTCTGGGCCATCCTAGGTTAAAAAAAAAAAAAAAAAAAAAAAAAAAAAAGATGGTCGCTTCTCAGACATATGGCAAAGGCCCTGTACTTGGAGTAGGGCTTGGGTGGGAGCTGGGGTCCCTGCAGAACGAAGCTGGCTCTTTTCTCCTGCCCACCTAACCCCAAAGGGCCTGCCATCGGGTAAGCGTGCCGTCTGCTCACCCCATAGGGCCGGGGCAGGAGGGAGTGGCTGAGGTCGCACAGGTAAAAGGGCTCTTTGGTGGTCAGAATAGCCCGGACTGGCAGAGAGGAGACGTTCTTCATCGTGAGAAGCTTGAATTGCGGCTCCAATTCAGTGTGAGGTTGCTGTGTCAATAGGAAAAAACAAAATTAATGAGCACATCAGCTGTCTGTGCCGGGCTCAGCTACCAACCTGTGGAACAAAGATTAAAATTAATATAAAACCAGAAGAACGAGGAAAAGAGCATATGATGGCCAATCATACCTTTAAATCAGACCTTTTTGAGTAAACTGCGTATAAAGAAAGGAAATAAAATCCAGATTATAATTTCAGGCATAAGTTTACCTGATGTAAATGAACTGTTCTAATGGCAAGACCAAAAGAGCTAAAACGTGCATTAGTCAGCAAATACTCTTCCTTGCAACTTTGAAAGAGGTAACGGCAGCCAAAAGCAGCACCAGTTTAAAATGTATACTCATTTATAAAATCTTACAAAGAAGGATACTGGAAGATTATGAACAGTATAGCCTCATAAAATAGAGAGAGGCAGTGAAGGGTGAACCTAGTTTAAGCAAAACTTGGCGAGGAGACCCAGCTGAGCCAAGTCATTCCGAGGGAATTTAAGGACAAAACCAGAAGGACAACAAACAGATGAAAAAATATCTGCAAAGATTCTTGTAACTTTTTTTTAACCATCAAGGACACAGGAGTCACCACACTTGTACTATAAACACCACGGCTTTAGGTCTGCTTGTAGAGGAATTAGAGATGGTGCTGAAGGAGACAAAGATGGAAGAAGCAGCTGAGCTAGACCACGTCTATACAGAGGAAGTTTGTGCAGGAAGTTGATGCAATTGTACTTGCACCCAGGGATGGATTCCCAAGGGATCTACAGGAGGGAAAGATGCTAAAGAAACAGAAAAAAAACCCATATAGACCCTTATCATTATTGTATCATTATTGTAAAAGCAGGCTAAGAGAACATTGGCAACTATTGACATAAGGCTATTTTCCCATTTCTTTACAATTTTTACAAAAATAATCTCCCCAATATATCCCAACAGGCTGCATTTCACAGGGGATAGTCCATCATAAATCACATATTTACCATCACATAAGTGACTACAAGGCATATCAAATATAAGGTCCCATGATGCTTATTATTTATTTTTTTAATAATAGTTTTTTTATTTTCAAAATATATGCAAAGATAGTCTTCAACATTCACCCTTGCAAAGCTCTGTGTTCCATTTCCCCCCTCCTTTCCTCTCACCCCCTTCCCCTTGATAGCAAGCAATCCAATATATATTAAACATGTCCAATATATACAAACATATTTCCACATTTATCATGCTGCCCAAGAAAAATTAGATCCAAAAGAAAAAAAAGAGAAAGAAAGCAAAAAAGCAGTGCTTATTGTTTATTGGTTATGAAGAAGCATTTGCTTCAGTAAAGTAGGATTCCACGTTAGCAGCTCTTCTCCAAATAGACATTTAAAGAATATGTGAAAATTATATGGGATTCATGGAAAGTTTTAACAATGAAGATATCCTTGTTCATTGACCCTGTATTTTTAATATCAGGAAGGACAAAAACAGGGAGACCCACACATTTGCCTCTGTCATGGAGTTGAGCTAGTGCAGAGTCCAAGTTAAAGAGGGATTTCCTATGGAGGGTGAGAGCCTCTAGAGCTTTCTGTTTGTGGATAATACTGTGCTGATTAAATCAAGCCAGAGCTTTTTGGAAGAGAACTAGAATCACTCAAGAGTTTGTCCTAATAAGCACAGGAAAAGCCAAAAGGGTGAAGAACACCAGGTGTTCGACTTTGATAAGCAGTCGGTTCCATGGAACTCAGTTACTGACATGGTAAATGATCAGTGAGCAAGGAGCCACACTGGAGAGAAGATCCACCTTGGTGCAATCCCAGATTTATTTAAATATTTGAGAGTAATGACTGTACATATACTGGCAGCTTTGTTCCACAAAGTCCCTCTTCTTTACAACCAACAACAGTCCTGAGAAGCAGAGCTTTGATGATAAAAGGCAGTATTTGGAAATCAGGGTAGGCTAATGGAATCAAAGCTTATTTGAATCAGAAAGTCTGCATCCAATTTCTGACCTTGTCACTGACTGGTTGACAAAGCACGAATCAGTCTTGTTCCCTTGTGGATGACTGAGTTTCTCCTTTTCTAAAATTGTTCTCCACATCACTGACAGACATATTGTGAAATTAAGTCCTTCACATAAAGTAATTTTTAAATGAGTTTTGTTTTCTTAATAAGAGGAGATATGTGCCAACCTTCAAATGAGAGAGAGAACTCTTGGGCAGTGGAAGTGTCTGATAAATTTTGATGATAGAGGCAGTGGTGGTGGCAGTAAAAATAACAATATCATAAAGGAAAGTCTAGTAAATTTGATAGTGATGGTGAAATTCTCTTCCTCCATGGACTTGGAAAACAATCCAAGTATCAATAAAGTGGGCAAAACTTTCCTTAATTGGCCTCCCATTACAGTCTTGGCCTTCTCTATTAAGCATACTGATATGTAATGTTTTTATGTGCAAAACATCTGAAAACATTAATTTTGAAAGTTTTCCTTCTAAGAAGGACTATTTCCAAATTAGCAGAACATATTTTTCTTCCTGTAATGTAGACAAGTTGTTTTGATTAGAGTTACAGACCAAACTGGGAAAAGAATGAAGTGGAAACCTTTCCAGATCCAAGTTCCTTAGTCAGATGCTCACCTTCACTAGATTCTGTTACACCGAGGTTTAGATTATCCACCCCTAACACAAGGATGCAAATTCTTGCTTTGAACTTGCAATGATCAGTTCAATGATTTGGGAATAAGTATTAGCACCATCTGGCTTTTTAAATTAGCAGACCCACCATGGCCTGGAGAAATGTCTGCCCAGTGACCTTCCCAGGAGGATGATCTGGCATATTCCAAATAACAAAAGTCACATTCAGTTAGTTTTGGCCTGGAGCCAAATGGAGAAAAGTGATGAGGAGGAGTTGACATACAAATAATCCATCCTATTTTGGACTGTCCTCCTCTACCTGGGCTACTGATCTCCCAACTTTCCACGGGGAATATCTTCTACCTTCAGCCCTGGGACAATATGACCCAGATTGTCTGCTGGCTTCTGAGATGACCTTTTCAGAGCTACCTCGATGTGAGTACATCTCTTTGGCTTATGAATGGTAGTTATTAAATAGCTGGTATTGGAGAAAACGAGAGAGTATTCTTTATGAGAGCTGTTGATATCCTCATACTTTACATGTTGGAACATATTGTCGAACAGAAAATGAGAAGGGAAAATACATAACTTAAGAGGCACACGATTAAATCCTAACATCAAGACATGATAGATACTGAATGATAAAACTGTCACTCTTCAACACTCTTATTTATGGTTATATAAATGCAAACAGAAATTGAGGTTGCTGAAGGCTTGCCAAAAAAGAAAGGACAACAGAAAAACTGAGGAAAAAATGAATAAGCAAGAGAAACCCCAATATCATAAAGAAATACTACGATAAAAATTAAACAAAGAAAAATTTCCATAAAGAAAGAATGAGACTACACGAGCAACCAGAAAATGGACATATTTAAAGAACCTTTTTAGAATGGTTTTAAATTACAGTAAGAGATATATAGGAATACTTGGGACATAAAAACTTGGAAATAAGAATCTGGAAGGTGAATTTAAAAAGACAAATATGAAAACTGATAAAATAGAAGGCAGTGAAAAATCTCAGTGAAGCAGTGGACTTCCTGAGGACTAAATGAGTATGATTTGGGTAGAAAAAACAAATCAGAGATTAAAGAAAAAACAGCATTACCAAAAAAATATGGTGATTCTGGAAGAAAGTTTCCATCTACTACAAAATGAATCAGCTAAAAAGTAAGGACATGGAGCTTAGTGAGGAAATCTGGGAATTATAGGTTACAGGAACAAAGAAATAAAATCTACCTACTATATACCAAGAAATTAGGAAATTGCAGGATGGGTAGAGTGAAATCAATAGATTTCACAGGAAGTCAGTAGAAAGGAATTCTGTTTAACTCTTTAAAAATGCAGTCAATGAGTTCTAGAATTCCAGAGTCAAGGAGAAAGTTTTGCAAACAGCCAAAAGGAAGCAATGAACAATTACCAACTACACTAATTTAAGTTGTTCATGATTATTTATTGAAAGAGCACAGCATGCCATATACTAAGAAATTAATGAAACTGACCTGGGCCCCCAAGATCACCTATGGTGCAAAACTGAGCACACTCCATTATGAGAAAAAAAGATTTTTTTCAATGAGATCTGAAACTTTATTTTCCCCAAAACAGGCCAGAGACTTTGATGTAAGAATTGATTAAGGAGATGAAATTTATATAAACTATTATAAAACTGAATGTAAGTAAGAAGTCAAAGATAAATTGACGTTAGTATGCTTGAGGGAGGGAGATAAATCTAAATTAGCTTTTAGTATAAGGGTCATTGGGAAAAAAAAGCAAAAACAAGGGACTTGAAAGAGATACAGAAAGAGCTTATATCTAGAGAGTGAAGTGAGATGGAAAGAAGGAAAAGTGAAATAGTATTTCAAGAAATTGGCTACTACAAACCAGGGTTAATAAGGAGGGATAAAATGGGGAGGGAGAGAATGTCTAGATCATATCCTTAACAGAAATGTACCAAAAGTGGCAAAATATAATCAGGAAAAGGTCAATTTCAGCATTTAACACAATTCATTATTTGTTCAATTTTTTTGTCGGGTGACAAAATTAAGAATGTTTATGTGTTTAAGCAAGAAAATATCATTAAAAAAAGATTCATATTCCATGAGGCTATAAAGAGATGAAAACACTGGCTCAAACTGATTAAGTATTACTTTTGGTGATCACTTTCCTGGTCAAAATCATTTTTCCATTTTTATGGGGAAGTGATAGCAGGACAATAGAGTTCTCTTTGTGACTTTTTTTTTAAACAAGGCAAAATTTTTCAGAATTTGTCAGTTTTTTTTTTTTTGTCACTGGTGCCTCTGCAGTCTCTAAGAATATTTATTTCCTTATCCCAAATCTGGGACCTATTTTTTCTCCCCCTTTGCCCCTTTCATTCCTTTCCAATAGAAAGAGTAGGATTCTATTATGATGGATTCGGAAGGTTACTTCTAAAACCCAAATGAATTGCAATTTTGCATTTCTTTAGGTCCCTCCACAAAAGTCTGGCCCTGCCAGACTATGCCAGTTTTGACCCTGGCAGCTGCAGCCAAACTGGCCTAGAAGGTGAGGGCCAGAAGCTGGGCCGACTGCAGGGGGATGGTCACCTGGGTCCCCACGGCGCAGAAGGGGCAGCTCGAATCTTCGGAGGGCTTGCTTACGTGGGAAAGCTACCCGCTCCCGACTCCTGGGTGGCAGCAGCTGTCCCTGGACTGTGGCAGAGCTTGTCCCTCTCAGGTCCAGCTCCCCCAGCTTGATCGAAGGCTCAAGTCACAATCGCACCAAAGAATTTCTTTTGCAGCACCTCCACTCCCCCTGCAGCACCCCTGACATTTACCTACGCCCTCTCGCTTTGTCTGGGGCCTCACCTGGGCAGTATTCCCATGTAAGGCTTTGTCCGAGGGCTCATGATGTCCCCAGAAGGCTGGTTTTTTTCCCCTTTTAAAAGGAGAATCGGACAGGAGGTAACAATTTCCGTAGCCAGCAATTCTCACTACAGGATGCCTGACAAGTGGCTTTCATCTATAGCCCTACAAGGAAACCACTTGCTTAGGTTTCCCAAAGAATTTGGAAGTTTAAATCTTCACATAACTGTAGGGAGTTTGCCATGTTTTCATCAGTGTAATTCATCTTATGAAGACATTTCTCAATTCAGAATCCATTATAGCAAAGATCTGTCCCTCATCAACTCTTGACATTAAAAAATGGATTTTTTAAAGATCTCCAACAGACTGTGAATTGCTTCCAAGTAATATCTTTATATGGCAGATCATAGATACATCTCGGACACGTGTGGATGCGTTCTTCAAGGGCTATAAAGAAATCTGTGAAAGGAGACTTTGCATTTAGAGGAAGAGTCTCAAAGTCTTTGAAATCACTGCCTGTGACTATCATCCCTGATTACCTCAAAGAATAATTTAACAGTCACAATATGTGAGGAGCTCAACAATAGGAATGGAAAAGATAACAATAAACTAGCCCACATTTATATAGGATTTCAAGGTTTACAAAGCACTTAATGGAAACTGCTCACAGGACAGGTCACTCACAGATCTCGGTTTCTGGAAGTCAGGTAACAGAAGGATTTCCTAGATCACTTGCAAATTCCTCTGTGAATTTTCATGGCTGAAAAAAATCTCTCCTCCCCCCAAATGCCTTAGATCTTCTGTAACCTTAAGAACCAGTCAGTCAGTGAATAATAAGCACCGGGGATATAAGAGGCAAAAAGACAATCCCTGTTCTGGAGAAGCTGACAGTCTAATGGCAGGGACAGGAAGCAAGCACATAGGTACAAACAAGCCCTCCACAGTCTCAAAAGAAATAATTGGGACGGGGAAGGCACCGGAATGGAGTTATTGTTTGTCCTTCCTTCTCAAAGACAACCATGACATCAGGGAGACAATGTTGTGACATGCAAAGGAACTGGGAGGGAGGGAGGCTGTGCAAGGTCACCTGCCTCACGTTCTCCTCCAGAGCCGTCGGGGTCCAGTGGGAGATCAGGACGACGGGGGTGGCCCTGGAGAGACAGGGGAGACCTGGCCTTCTGAAGCTAAGTCTTCAACAGGTCCCAGTTTGTCGGAAGCATCTCCCAATCAGAGATTAAGGCAAGGTAAGAAATGAGGCCAAAAAATGCCTCTTTCTGGCCACAACCAGAATTAAGGGATTCCGGGGCCTTTAACAGGCTTAAAGACTTGGCCAGAGAAGCCAGGAGCCAGAGGTAAGGAGGGAGAAGATTCAGGGCATGGTAGACCACCAGATAAAATGCCTAGAGTGGAGAGCCAGAGTGCCCTGCCTGTGGGAAGGGCCGGGGGCCTGTGTCAAAGAATGGGGAGGGGAGGGGAAGAAGACTGGCTGCTAGGTTGGTGATGAAGGGCTCTGCACCCAAACAGAGCATCGTGTACTTGCTCCTGGAATACCAGGGAGCCTTTGGACTCCTGCTGTAGGAAGATTGCTTTGGTGACCGAAAGGAGAATTGATTAGAAAGGGGAAAGACCTGAGGAGGGCAGACACCCCCCTCCCACAGCTCTGGCAACAACTTAGGGGAGAGATGATGAGAGTCTGCACCAGCACTGTGAAGTGTCAGAGAAGAGAAAAGGCCACATGTGAGAGATGCTGCAAACTGGACAGGATTGGGGGGGGGGTCCAGTATGGCTGCGGGGCTGTGAGCCTGAGGGAGGGGAGAACCTGAGCCGCTTCTCCCTGAGGCACGGAACTAAGGGCTGCCTCAAACTAGCAAGCAACAGGGGAGAAAGCAGGGAAAGATGGATGGATGGATGGATGGACAGACAGATAGAAAAATGGACAGAATATAGATGGATGGATGGAGAGATAAAAAATGAATGGATAGAGATGGATGGATAAATAGATAGATGGACAGAAATACAGATGGATGGTTGTATGGGTAGATAGATAGAAGGATGGACAGAAATACAGATGGATGGATGGAGAGATGGAAGATGGATGGATAGAGATGGATGGATGGATAAATAGACAGAAACAGATAGATAGATAGATGGACAGAAATACAGATGGATGGATGGATGGATAGAAGATCTCTAATCTTAAGAATTTGTGTTGCGTTGGGAGAGACAACTAGTACTTATGCAAATATGTACAGAATAAATTTAAAATAAACGCAAGATTGTTTGGAGACAAAGGGAGTATCAGGAAAAACTTCATGTAGTAGAAAGGGGGGATTTGAAGGGAAGAGAGTAAGGGATGTTGAAGGTGGTGATAGCCTTTCCAGATCTCCTGTGCTTACCTGGGTCTTATTCTATGGTTTTGGTATGGTAAGCCATCAAAAGTCTGCTAAAAACATAGAAGGAAGGAAAGAAGTGTCTGTTGTGTATTAGCTACTATACTAAGGATTTTACAAAAATTGTCTCATTTGATTATCACAATAATCCTTGGAAGGAGGTACTATTATCCCCATTTTGCAGTCAAGGAAACTGAGGAAAAGAGAGTTTAAATGACTTGCCCAGGGTCCCACAGCTAGGCAGTATCTACACTCAGATATTCCCGATTTGAAATAGGCCAGGACCAATAACAGGGCTTCTCCATCTTAAATATCATAAATCATCAATCTTTCACTTACTTAGCCATAAAGATTGCACAAAGCTCTTGGCCTTCTGCTCTCTGGCTCTGGCCACTATCCCGGCGCCGACCCGGTCCTGATGTTGAAGGACCCTCTGATAACCACCACGTGACCATCTTGAAGGCTCAGTTGGGTCTCTGTTCCCTGAAGACAATGGTGTTTACTTTCCACATGATGACTACAATCAAGCCCAGAATATTTTCTCCACGCTTTTCCTTTCGTGCTTTTGGACTAAAGCTACTGCTGCGATTCCTGGACCATCCTAAGCCAGCCAAGATGCCGGCTTCCAGCGCCAAGTGGATGATGGCGACAGGAGGACATAGTCGGCGCTAGTGGAGACAGCGTTGGAGGAGAATGGCCGAGATACCTGGAGCTGGGAAGGAAGGAGGAGGCTCTGCCCCTCAACCTAGGGCACTGCACAATTGGCAAGCTACTGCCAGCCACAGTCCTGACGCAGGTGCCCGGTCCCCTTGTCTCCTTAGAAACTTCTGCTGAGCCGTCCCACTGTGAGCACAGTGGGAACAACAATATGAATGGTTATAATGGGGGCATTAATAATAATAACGATGCTGACAGCTCGCAGTTATAGGATTTCTATTAATAGTTAGCATTTTACAGTACGTTTTATTGAACATTTGCAAAGTACCATCCATAAGGGAAGGTGATTATTATCCCATTTTGCAATTACAGAAACTGAGGCACACAGAGGTGGAAGTCCCCTGTCCAGTCACACAGTTAGAGTCTGAGGCAGGACTTGACCTTTGTCTCCCAACCCCACATCCAACCCCCAAGTCCGTACTGTTTGATCTTCAGAGGGGCCTGGGAGAGATGTGGTTATTCTGCCCATTGTACAGATGAGAGAATCGAGCCTGAGAGGGGTCCCACAGAGCGCAGGGCCACCTGCCTCCGAGTTCTCTCGGAGCTGCCCAGCTCCCAAGCTTGCCCTGTTTCTGTGGGCGTAGGGCCCTTTATATCCTGTGCTGCTGTGAGCCTGCCCACAGAGGGAAAAAGCACTTTTCCTATCAGCTCTTTTTGGCAAGGTGGGGGGGGGGGGGAAGGCGACTTGTCCAGAGTCACCTCACTGGGAAATGCTCAGTGTCGGTTTGAACTTGGCCCCCAACTCTGGCCGGCACTCTCACCACTATGCCATCTAACCGCCCGACTCTGGGTATTTTTGCTTCACTGAGGAGCTGCCAGCACAAGTAATTGTTCTGGCATGGGTAGCACTAATGTCTTCAGTTCTTACAGAGAAATGGGACAATCACAAACAGAGCCACCCCCCCACCCCACCCAAGAAGAGCATCTCCTGTTTCACTGTTCAGAATAAAAGGCTTGGGTCGTTGGTTCTCAGCTCCCTTCTATCCTCTGCCAGTCTCAGTGGAAGAGCCCTTCCTGCCAAAGCTAATCCCTCTCATCCTGCCCCCGGTCCCAGCCCTGTCTGGGGGCTCGCCCGGAGACGTCCCACCTCTCCTTGTTCTTCTTCCTGGCTTCTCTCAGTTGTGTCTTCTCCATCCCCACAAAGAAAGCACCAAGCTCCTTCCCCTTGACCTTGGGGCTCCTTGGGTGGCCTCTCACCTGCAGCTCTACCCATCTCAGTCCAGCGTCTGACTCTGTTATTTCACAGGACTTTCTGCCAGGATTCTTAATCTTGATTCTTGAGCTCTCTTTGGGTTTGGCCACGGGCACCTCCTCTGAACAGGCTCCCCTCTCGGAGCTTCTGGATGCCATCTTCCTGAGCTTCCTTCCGTGATACTCCCTGGTGGTCTTGGAAGACAGCATCCATAGCCTCCCTCCGCACAAGGTATCCCCGGTGCTGAGGGCACAACCTCCCCACACAAAGTAAGTAGGAACTGATGCTTGTTGGCTACTGACTGTGAGGTTCTGATCCAGGAGAGCAGATATGGGTCTGGGGGGTAGGGGAGAGAAAGAACCTTGTTCACATCCTCGCTCTGGCACCTACTGGTGACCTGGGGAAAGCAGTCAGACTATCCCAAGGATACAGGAGGATGTCCATTCTGGAAGTGACCCAGTGGTGAAGCCGGCAAGGGATGGAGACTGAAGCTGTCTGGAGTAGGAGGGGGGAAGCTTTCAAACCTTATTACAGCTCCCCAAAGTGACAGAGAGAAAAAGAGCCATTACCGTCCCATCCGTCTGCTTCTTCAGTGACACAATCTATTATTAAAACAGTCTGAGTTCAAACAGAAGGAATCCTTGATGAGGGGATTAAAAAGAAGAGATGGACTTTCCCAGGTAACATTCCATAACTGACTGGGTGGCTGGGGGCATCAGGGCAGAATCAGGAAGACTCATCTTCATGAATTCAAATCCTGCCTTGAATACTTCCTACCTATGGGATCCCAGGCAAGTCACTTAGCTCTGCCTCAGTTTCCTCATCTGTAAAATGTGATCACCTCCTTTTCGGTGCTTTCACCTCCTTCCCTGAGAAGTTAGGGAGGCTGTGATCACCTCCCCTTGGGGGCTCTGACCTCCCTGAGGAGTCAGGGATGGCATGACTACCGGTGTTCTAAAAAAAGAAAGCGGGAAATGTAATGGGCTGAGGTTTGAGCTGATGCACTGAGGTCCCAAGTACATGAGGCTAGATAGTAATTGGGCTATACTCTATTAATATACATGATTGGATTAAGAATGGTCCCTGCCCACTCTCCTTGCAAGTCCTGATGTGTTGTATAGGAAATGACGATTTTGGTGGGTGGAGGCAGAGAGGGAAGAAGACAAGCTGGGAGAGATTGGGCTGAGTTCGAGACTCCGAGCTGCTGGTTGTGTGGCTGCTGGTCGAGCTAGCTTCTTGACTCAGCTGCACACATTGCTATCGCCGATTCTCTTCCACCCGATCCTTCTTCACTGAGAATAAAGACTGACGATTTTCCCCTAACCTGAATTCCTGTCTTGTGCTGATCTTAAAATACACGATCTTAACAGTAAAATGGACTGGAAAAGGAATGGTAAGCCTCTCCAAATGGGATCATGAAGAGTTGGACCTGACTGAAAAAACTGAACAGCAGCAGCAATACTTTCCTATGAACCCAAGGGGTTGGTTCCCTCAGAAGGATCCAAATGACTCAGAGAATGGTTTAGGCTACTCTTCGTTGCAGATTTCTCTTCCCTTGGATGGTTTTTATAGCTTTTTCCCGAAAAGAGTTTTGGGGAACGAGGGATAAGATTATGGAAGAAGATTACTTTTTAGTGTTATGGAAGACAAACTTATTTTTTAAGATTGTAGTTTACTTGACAGAAAGAAGACATTTTACCTATTTGGTAGGGTTTTTAAGTCTTTGGAAGAAGATAAAAGGCAAGTCTTTACCCAATATCTGAGGAAGAAGATGGCAGTCCCAGAATAGAAGTCTCTAATGGGACCAAACTTGCTATTATTTTGTTTGATGGGTCTCCTAAAAAAATGGAGGCTTCAGGGGCAGGGCCTTGGAATACTAATTGGGTGACAGCACAAGTCAAGTTCCACTATCAATAGAGATCCTGGGACAAATTGCCCATCAGAGTCTTGTGACTTCTTAGCTGTCTCATTTCAAATGATCTAGACCAATGGATAGGAATTAGTGACAATTCTGGATTCACTGTCATTCATTTGCTGAACCTGGTGTTTCTGGTACTTTTCTTGGCTATTATGATTATTTTATCCCAAAAGATTTTCATAAACTGACTTTTACATAATTTTCCTACTTTGAAAAATTATTTATATTGGTTTTTTTTCTTATTTTAATTTTAAGCTCCTCTTCTAGTTTTGGGGTTGTTTTGATATTGTTTTATTTTAGTTTATTGATTTTTAATACACAGTTTTATGAATTGTGTTGGGAGAAAAAAATCAGAGCAAAAGGGAAAAATCATGGGAGAGAGAAAAAAAGAAACAGAAAAAAAGTGAACACAGCATGTGTTGATTTACATTTGATATGTAAAAATATGTAAAAAAAAAAACTACCACAAGTTTTTTAGTACTCTTTATCAAGGGTGAGAGGGGGATCTTTGGCAAATCCTTGGGGCTATTGTGCTTACTATATCCCTGGCCAGTATTCAGCCAGTCCCCCATGCAGTACAAAGACTGGTATTTGGCACAGCCAAATGGTTTAAAGGGGGAGGAAGGGTAAGGAAAGTTGTCACAAATATTTTCTAGACTTTTAATGGACTTCAGGTTGCTTCTGTTAGCAGCTATTTCAGTGACTTTGAAAGTGGAGTATTTTATATTCTTATTACTCTATTATATATTTATGACAATTATTAAACTAGTTTTAATTAGATTTTATGACTCACTAGTCACTATTGAATTTTTTAAGAGAAAATAAGCCCTTGTGAACCTGTTGGACTAGACCAAATTCAATCAACCAATCAATGCTGTTTGTCCTTCATTTGCAAAGGGGACTGATGAGGGCCGCAGTCATGTCTTGACTTGTGGGTAAATTGGACTGAAGTGAGACAGCCGCACAAAGCAATTAGCCTCATTCTCTGGTCCAACGGCAGGCTAAAAGTTGGAGTGACTCAGGCGGCCCGGCTCCTTCAGTGTCCGACTCAGCTCTAAGCACTCCCCACTGCCTGCATCTGCCACCTCCAGGGTGCCCGTTCTGCGGGCCACAAACACTTATCACCTACTTACTAAGTGCCAGGACCCGGGCTAAGGCTGGGGACACAAAAAGAGGCACTTTATAACCTCATGCAGCTTACACTCTAACGCATAAACAACAAGCCAGCACAGCATATACATACAGAAAAAAGGAAATAATTAGCAGACGGAAGGTAGTGGGACTAAACGGGGTTGGGAAGAGCTTCCTGTAGAAGGTAGAAAGGGCACGGGATAGCCTATTGATTTAGAGCTCTAGGCCTGGAGTCAGGAAAACCAGCGTTCCATCAGACACTCGCTGGCTGTGTGAGTTACCTCACCCTGTCTGCCTCAGTTTCCTCACCTGTAAAATGAGCTGAAGAAGGAAATCACAAACCTCTCTAATGTCTCTGCCCAAAAAACTCCAAATGGGATCACAAAGAGTCAGATGTGATTGAAACAACTGAACAACAATGGGAAGAACAGGAATCAATCTCAAAAGTACCAACATTTTCCAAACAGAAAATGTATATAGTGTTCATTACCTTTTGGCCTAGTATAACATAATTTTAAAAAGGCATTTCTAGGGAATGTGAGATCTTTTGACTTTACTATTTTTCACCAACAATATTCTCAATGTAATTTTCACAGGAGTTTACATACCAAAAGGGTTATATGATCTGGAATAAGATTTCAATTTTTCTCAAAATTGAGGCTTCATAACAATTCCAAGGTAAAGGTTTGATATTAATCTATTATTAAGTTTGGTTTTCCAAAATAAAAATTGCTGTATAAATATGCAGGATGGCAATTGGTACACACACATTAACCTAGGGGCTGACCTTTTCCAGGATGTATATGAGCTTCTTGGTTGAGAATACAACAAGGGGCCCGATGAACTCGCAGATGACACTGACCGTCATGAGCTGTGTCTTCCTTATGTTTCCTCCTATGATGGCATAGCACACCAGTCTTTCTTTGACAAACTGTATACAAAATTGAAGCATGATGAGAATGGCCAGCAATGAATAAACCTTCCACTTAGCTGCCACTTAAGCAAAATTAATAAAGTATGTTGACTAGAATGAAAAATCTAATCAAATTATATTTTCCCAACTTCTTTGTCAGAGTTTAACCTCTTAGTCTTATCTTCTTCATCTGTAAAATGGATATAAAAAAGCTCCTCCTATCTACTCCAACCTCCAACCAGGGTTATTGGTAATAAAAGTACTGAGGCATAGTAGAATGCTATGGACCTGTGAAGCACCATTAGTTTTAACTTTTAACATAATGAATGGGTCTTCCTTTTGGTTGCCTTTAATCTTATACATGATAAAATATGATAAGAGAAAAAGATGGATCAATAGCTTTGGCTAAAGCTAGACACCCCCCCCAAATGGAGCCCTCCTAACAGTTCACATGATCCAGTAATTGACTGCTTATGGCAGGAGTCAGACACTTCCTTAAATGTCATTTTAAATTGGGGTTGGCGGTAGCTATAGAAACCAGGAGAACCAGAGCTACACCCAAAGAACGAAGGCAATTGGGCTGCTGCAGCAAGGCACAGCTCTAAACCAGAAAGAAATGGCTTCCTCTGTTATTAATTAAATTAATTAATCAGGGATTGATTTTTCTGAGCCAAATGTCAAGGGATTTCAGAAATAGCAGTTAACAGCTGCGTTATCGAGGGGTGGGGGATGAGGGGGGAAGAAAAAGACTGACCGTCTGCCTTTTGTTTTTACCTTAGGAACGTCAGAAAATCCTTCCAACACCAGTTCAGATGTTTGGCCAGGGGCTAGCTCCATTCTGACCGGGTGAATCTGAAACACGGGATTATGTGGGTTTGAGCCCTGCGGATTGTTCATGATCAGGGGATTCGCGTGGACCGGCCGTTTTTGTTTGTTGTTGTGGTGGAAGCCTTCATTCATCCAGAACAGCTGGTGGAATCGGCGCCCCTTGTTGGTCAGTTTCAGGTGGTAGAAGTAGGGGTCCACACTGTACAGGTTTCAGAAACATGGAGGGAATTATAACCAGCACGGGGGGCTGTGTTTCACTCTGTAGTCATGCTCGTCCCCCCGAATCACTCACGGGCTGGGGTTCTGTGGGTTGGACCCAGGGGCCAGCCCACTGGGAGGCTCAGGAGCAAGAGTATGGGGGGGTTCAGACCCAACTTGCTCCTAGCAAAGGCATTTAATGAGACGGCACATGAAATAACAGTTGTCAGAATATTTCCCGATAAACCTGGGGTGCACTTTCCCACACACATACACAGCATCTCTGGAAAGACTGGGCCTGAACTAAACTGCCCATGTGTAAGGCACCAAATGCAGCGTCCCCTCGGGGCAACATCTCTGCTGGCTGTCAGGGGCCACTCCTTTCCATAGCCTGATGTGGACACTGGCAGTCAGGATTTGCGAAGATATTCCTTCCCTGGAAGGAGCATCTCTCTGGAACAGCATCCATCTAGAGTGTATGTCAGTGGTCCTCAAACTTTTGTTCTCAATATCTTTATCCTATTAAAAATAATTATGTGGTTTATAGTTATAGATATTGATCACATTAAAAATAAAAACTAATTATGAATTTGCAGACTCTCTGAAAGGATTTCAGAGATTCCCAGGATGCTCTGGACCAGACTTTGAGAACCACTGGTGTATGTTTTTGCTAATGAAATGTCTCCTACTGATTCGATGGTTCCCTTTTAAAGCAAGCATCCTTCACAGCTGTGAGGGGCCGGGGTGAGGGAGTCGAGTACGTTCCCCCTGGACCCCCAAGCGGCTCCTGTTTTTCACCGTCTCCAATTCTCTAAGTGCTGCAGTGGATCCCGTGTTGGGCAGCTTACCACCCTTCCAGGCAGGCTCAGGTGTTTGCTGATTCCTTTCCTGATTCAATCACACAGGGGTTCACATCTGCACCATTACTTTAACACCTGGCAAGCCATCCACACCTGGTGGCTCTGCAAGACAAAGGAGGGCTGGTGACTTTTCACAGCTCTCCCTGACTTCATCCACTTCACCTCCCCGTGCCATGCTCCCCTTCAAGCGTGAGGGACACATGGCAAGAGCAAGGCTAGCGGATTAAATGCTGGGCTTCCCCCGACTATGTTAACTGGGCTGGGCGTGGGCAGACTGCAGGCTCCTCCTTCGTACCTACACCCGTGTTTGGCTGCAAATACAGACACACACACTTCCCCTTTTTCAACAGGTTTAAAACCAAATGCATAGTGAGCAAAAGCATTTCTTTTTGTTAAAAAGAATTCTCCTTTTAATAAATTTGGTGTTTACTCAGAAATTTCAGGAGGATCAGACCAAATCACTCCACCTTGGAAAGCAGTGTGAGGTAATAAAGAACTCTTTGGAACTGCAATTAGGTGACCTGAATTCGAATTTCAAATTCTGATGCTTACGAGGTTTCCCCATATGTAAAACACGTGTATTGCTGCATACAACTCATTGAGCTCCTCTGAGCCTCAGTTTCCCAGTATGTAAAACACATGTACTGCTGTATACAACTAATTGAGCTCCCCTGAGCCTCAGTTTCCCCATATGTAAAACATATGTATTGTGGTACACAACTTGAGTTATGTGAGGAAAGTGCTTTGTAAATCTCAATATATTATTGAATGATAAGGTAGGATTTACATAGTGTGGTATGCAATGGTCATCAGAAAACCTACATTTGAATCTTGCTTCCCTGCAATAAGGATAGAGAAGCTTGGAAGTGGAACATATTTGGAGAGGGGGATGATTTTAGTTTGGGACAAGCTGAGTATAAGATGTCTGCAGAATATTGGCCGGCTCCAGATAGATAGCCAACAGGCAGTTGGAGAGATGAGTCAGGAGATCATCAGACAAGCTGTGACTAGAAGAGTAGACTTGAGATCCATCGGCATGGAGACGTGGGGGTTGGCAAAAGCATCAAGAAAAATGGCTGGCAGGGAAAAGAGAAGGCGATCCAAGACAGAGCCTTGTTAGGTGGGGCCCAGGTGAAAATGCAGCAGAGGGGACTGAAGAGGCCAATCAGGGAGGAGAACCAAAAGGAACCAGTGCTGCAAAAACCCAGAGGATTGAGGGGAAGAGGCTGGCTGACCCTATCAGAGCTATGGAGAAGTCAGGAAGGATGGGAATCGAGAAAGAGCCATTGGATTTGGTGTTGGAGAAGTCACTGGCAACTGTGGAGAGAGTAGTTTCTGTGAAATGGCGAGGATGGGAGCCAGACTACCAAGAATTAAGAAAAGAACAAGAGGAAAGGAAGTGGAGATGGGATCAGAGACCACCTTCTCAAGGAGCTTAGCCTTCAAAGGGAGGCGAGAGGACGCAATGGCTAGAAGGGATGGAGGACCAAGTGAGGTTTTTGGAGGATGTGGGCGCTTGTCATGGGCATGTCTGCGGGCAGGAGGGAAACCGCCAGTGCACAGGGAGCCTGGTGGGACAGGGGGAGCAATCTGCAGGAGAAGGGAGGAGGGCATGTGACCCTGGTGTTTGAAGAGGACCACATTTTTATGTGAGATGAGGAGCAGAGAAGAAGGCAAATTTCGTGGTAAATATTCTCATTTTTTTTTTCAGTGAAATATGAGGCAAGATTCTTAGCTGAGAGGATGGAGGAGAGAGTTGCAAGTGGTTTGTGGAGGAATGGAAAGGTTTGAAAAAAGTGGTGAGTGGGAAACAAATACATTAGGGTGGAATAAAAATAACTGCCTTGTCTTGAGGGGTCCATTAAGGCTCCCCATCAAATTTATGTAAATTAAAGTATGTAATACAAGTTTGTAGTGGACTCAAGCATCATGGTTCCATGATTTTCTCCAGCCTCATTCAGCAGCATGTGCAGGAACAAAGATGGTCGGTGTAATCCCAAACTGAGCTTTGGCAGGGTGACATCAGTGTTAGGAGAAGGAAGCAAAGGGCTTAATCCCCACACAGCCTGGACACAACTTATCCTTCCAGACTCATTAGACATTATTTCTCCTCATGTACTTGGTTGTCCAGCTAAACTGCTCTCCACTGACATCTTCTCTCTCTGGGTATGAGTTCTGGCAGCCCACATGCTTGGAATGCACTCTCTCCTTAGCTCCACCTCCCAGAGTCCCTCTCTTGCTTTAAAATACAGCAGAAAGGAGGTGCAGTGGAGGGAGCACTGGCCCTGAAGTCCAGAGGACCTGAGTTCAAATGTGACCCGAGATGCTTAGCACTTCTGGGCACCTGCCTCCAACTGCCTGGCCACAAAATAAAATGAAACCCAAACAGAATCAACCTAGTACTGACCTACTTTGAAAAGCCCAACTCCTCTGGAGCTTCCTCATCCCTCTAAATTCTAATGCATTACTTGTGTGGGTCACTTACAATTTGTCCTCTATATAGCTTGGATATATTTGTTTCCATGTTGTCTTCCCTGCTAGACTGTAAGCTCCTTGAGGGCAGGAACTATCCTGTGTCTTTCTTTGTATCCCTAGCACTCGACACTGTGCCTACCCATGGTAAATGTGTACTAAATGCTTGTTGACAAAAATATGTATTTTCAATTTTATATTTACATTTATTTTTATATAAATGTTTAGATTTATATTTATTCTCCATAGAAGTGTACCTATGTAAATGTGTGTATACAAAAGTATATTATGTAAATATAAACATACACCTACAGGTATATATACATATATACATACACACATACAAATCTATGCATATGATTTACACTTATCTTTCACATTAAAATATAAACTCTTTTTAAAATAAAAATTTTCTCATTTTTTTGTCTTTATATCTCTAGCATCTGGTACAGGACCTGGTTTATAGTAGGAGCCTAACAAATGCTTGTGTGTGTGTGTGTGTGTGTGTGTGTGTGTGTGTGCGTGTGTGTGTGTGTAAAAGGTGGTTGGGACTTGCTCAGGGTCACACAGCTGGTAAGTGTCCAGTGTCTAAAGTCAAGCTTGAACTTAGATCCCTCTGGCTGCAGGACTGGTGCTTTATCCACTGCACCATCTAGCTGCTGCAATCAATACTTTTTTAATTGATTGAGAGTAAATAAATCGCTGTCCCGTGCCTGATTTCTGTTATACACTGAGTACCCTTCTACTCTCCTTTAAGTGATTTTCTTCAACCTTCTGATAAATGGGTATAAAGGACCAAAAAGGAGGAGAAAAAGAACCTGAAGCTCCTCATTAAGGGTCAGATCGAAACCAGCCATCGTATCCTGCATGGGTCTCTTGGCTCCAGTGATGGAATAAACTGGGAAAATACTGGTTGGACATAATCCAAAAAAGTATTTTCAATTAGATTTCTACAGGAGCCTTTTACCTTCATAATTATATTTTGCTTAGCCTACCATTAAGATTAATTTTTATTCCCTAAATACAAAGGAAAGTAGTTTGGATAGAAAGGTGATGTCAGTGTCCTATCAAAATTTGCCACTGGAATTCCACATGCAGGTAACTAAGATGCAGAGAAACTCCCAAAGCTTAGCAGTTTTGAGCTGAGAAACCTTTCTGATTCCCTGATATCAGTCACCTTGTGCTAGAGTGGAACAAACATGTGATTTGATTCAAGAGTCTGGGTTCAAATCTCTCCTCTGCTACTTCTACCTGTGTGATCCTGGTAGAGTATTCTTATCCCTAAACTAATAATAAGGATGTTTGCACTGCCTATGTTAGCAGTTTATTGGAGGAAAAATGTTTTGAAAACCTAGACGTGCCATAAACATTATGAATACTTTTTCTTATGAGCAATTACAAATATTGACCCAACTGAAATTAGAAAGAGCAACATTAGGACTCAAAAAGAGATAAGGAGACACTTTCCAAGCAGAACCAGAGAAGCCTTTACATAATTATAACCATAACATAAAGAAAAATAAATCTGAAAGACTTGAGCCCTCTAATTAGTGCTATGCCTAGCCATAATTCCAGAGGACTGATTAAAAACTGCTGCCCATCTCTGGACAGATACAGGATGCTCGAGGCACAGAACGGGCCACAGATTTTTGGCTATAATCAATGGGGGAATATGCTTTGCTTGACTTTGCATATTTATTACAAGGATTTACCCTTTTTTCCAATTGGGGGTAAGATGGGGGGTAAAGTTCAGACTAGAATAAGGTTTCAAAAATAAGATAAGGACAGAATAGAGCTGAGGAAGACCAGAAGGAATTCCAGATAAGCAGGTCAACTTTGAAAATTATGTTGTATAATTGTGCCTTATAATAAAGTTGATTTATTATATACCTATAAAGACAAGCAAGCTGTACATATTAGAGATTTACAATGTTGTGTGTGATTCCCTCCTCTTCTATAATATTTATGGAAACACTTATTTTATTTGGTGTTTGTTGAGTACAGATATTTTTGTGAAGGAAAAACGTAAGAAGAGCAAGTATGAGAGAGATGGGGGGGGGGGATGAGAGAGACACACAGAGAAAGAGACAGGAGGAGATAGAGACAAAAAAATACAGAGACAGGGACAGAGGCACAGAGAGAGAAGATGAGAGGAAGAGAAATGAGAGAGAGAGAGAGAGAGAGAAATGAGAGAGAGAGAGAGAGAGAGAGAGAGAGAGAGAGAGAGAGAGAGAGATTCCTAGCTTTGAGGAAGCTAACCCCAGTCAGTGCCAGTTCAGGCCTTTGAAGTTGAGGTTCCAAAGAGTGCAGGGAAGCAGTCAGTCTATGCAGCAGATTCTCTGTGCCCAGAGAAAGCCCCATGGACCCCGAGAAAGGGCCTTCGCCATCCATGGGCCGAGTTTCCAAGGCCGCCTCCATTCCCTTGCATTTGCCCACTCTTCTCAGGGGTGGCAGTGCTTTATGGGAGAGTGTACCCCAAACGATGAATAGAAGTTTGTTACCATTCCTACTACAGTGCCACCTCAGCAAATGCCTTTGAGCTAATTCCATACAAGGTCGGGTTTTTGGAGGTGTTGATCAGTTTTGAATGTTTTTTCTCTTCTTCCTTTTTTTCTTTCTTTAAAAGAAAAAAAGATTGTGTTAAGAGAAATGGTTCTCTGGAGAGGGCGGGGAAGGAGGGAAATTTAGGTGACTGACAAACAAAAGGCGTCCAACATGGTGTGAAACGACCTCCGAGGCCGAAAGCCCCCTACCTGAAGTGGGCCCCCAAGTTGAGCTCTGGGGCGAAAGGCTTGTCAGAGACAATTGTGGTTCCCTTCCCCACAGCCTTGACGGGGATCTGGTAGCTGCTGCTGTTCTGAATGGACAGAACAATCATGTCACTGAAGGGCAGCATGTCGTCCAGGTTGGCCGTCACCGTCAGGAGAACTTCACTTTCCGGAGGAACGATGCCTTCATCGGGCGAAATCTTCCACAGGGACTTTTTGTTCGCCTGCAATACAAGATCAAAAAGTTCCCAGCCAAAGTATGCTTCCGCTTCCACTGGATGCATGTCAAACCCTAGAAGCGTCTGAAAAAAGGCTTGATCCCAGAGGGAAACCATTTTTTCTACAAAAAATGACCAACAAAAATGATTTTCTACCTAAAAAGGGCACTCTTTGGAAATGAAAGCCCACTGTGGCTCTTAGTTTTATGTCTCCCTCCTTCTCCCTTTTGCAAGGACGGCGGAAGCAAATAATAGTCATAATGTTTAAATTATTTAGACATGAATTTGAATTCTGGTACTCTAAATGGAAGATCTTTGGCCAATAATCAGAGAGTAGTTATGTGGGAACCAAACCAAATATATATTGATAGTCTCTCAATAAATGAAACTAGATGATATAAGGAAGTTGCAGCTAAATGGAAGGGGCAATGGTAACTATTAATTAGCATCTTTAGAGAGCTTTAAGTTTTCTAAAGTTTTCCACAAACATTATCTCATTCGATTCTCACAACAACCCTGAAAGGTAGGTACTTTTATTATACCCATTCCATAGAGCAGGGCTTCTTAAACTTTTTCCACTCATGATCTCTTTCTGGGGGAAATGCTTAAGTGACCCTGTGTACATAGGTATAAAAACAGATATACAAATCAAATATTTATTGAAAATAAATCATAAGGAAATTTATTTTAAAACAATTCTTTGGTAAACATACAATTAGACCATTTATTAAAGATGAAAGCAAATTTGCATACTAATGAGATGAATGTGCTTGTTTATTTCTATATAAAGAATTAAATCTTGGCAGGATATTGATACTGCAGGACGCAGGGCATTCAGAAAGCTTTTACTGTTGCCAAATTTTTTATGACTCCCACTTTCAGCTACCCAATCTCAGATAGGGTCACAATCCACAGTTTAAGTTTTGCCATAAAGGAGGAAACTGAGGCAGTTTAGGTGTGTTAGGATCACACAGCTAGGAAATATCTGAGTTTGGTCTGAATTCAGGTCTTTCTGACTTTAGGTCCAGTGGTCAATCCAACCATAGCTATCAAATTCATTTTAGAATGGCAAGTAGGGGAGATACTAAACAACAGTAGGAAGAATGAAAATTATATTGTACCCCTTAATATCACAAAAGAGATGAAAATGACTAGTTTAATAGTCAGGAAATAATTGGTTATCAATATGGAAGTCATTTCTGAATTAACTGCTTTCGTATACTAAGAGACTAGAGCAAAAGGTGAAAACATTGACTTAGTCTTTTACTATTTTCTATAGTTTAGGGAACTTATGAAACTTCTGTGGAAGTTTAACCAATTGAAAGCAATCGTCCACAGGAGGAGGCTAAAAGAATCAGTTTCCGTAACTAATGAACACAGGACCTCCTAGCTAAGGGGAGAGAAATGACAATCGAGTACAGTGCCATGTTAGAATCAAAATGCATCTGGAATCATCATCAATACAGAAGATGCTGGTGGACGTATTGTAAATAGTGAAGTGTGTGGTGGGGTCTGCAAACAGCTTTGGCTTGAAATTTACCTAAAACAGATGACTGCAAGAAACCTTAGAGGTGAAATAAGTAAGAAAATAACGGAGTGAAGAGTTCTTGACATTTTTGTGTTTCCTGGACTCCTTTGGCAGTATTGGGAGGACCACAGGCCCCTTAGCTGAATACTGTTGTTAAATAATTGAGGGAAATACAAACTTTTAGTCAGAGTTTAGTGGGAAAAATGTATAATCCTCTTCCCCCATCCAAGTTCACAGAATCCCTGAAATCTGTCCAAGATCAGTCCATGGACTCCAAGCCCTCTTTTTTTAAAGGAACTTAGTTTCATCATTTGTGACTATGAAACTGGCACATTTGGTCTCATGTTAGTTTCTTTTTTATGCTACCAATGATAATTTTTTTCTTTACTAATATTTTATTTTTCCAAATACATGCAAAGATAGTTTTCAATATTCACCTTTGCAAAATCTCGTGTTCTAAATTTTGCTTTCTCTCTCCTACTTTGCCCCCTCCCCTACACGGCAAGAAATCTGATATAGTTTAAATATGTGCAATTCTTCTAAACATATTTCCATATTCATCATTTTATGCAAGAAAAATCATATCAAGGGGCAGCTAGGTGGTGCAGTGGAAAGCACCAGCCCTGAAGTCAGGAGGCCCTAAGTTGAAATCTGATCTCAGACACTTAACACTTCCTAGCTGGCAAGTCACTTAATCCCTATTGCCTCAGCAAAAAAAAAAAGAAAAAAAGAAAAGAAAAATCATATCAAAAGGGATAAAACAAGCAAACAAACAACAACAAAAATCACCTTAGCTTCTGATGTACAATATGTTGACATTAAAATTAGGCTTGAGAAAATGCAATTAGGGAAAGTAACTGGACCAAATACATATAGCAGAAATCTGGGCTGAAGGTAACAGAGTTTTTAAAAGAATTTAAGGGATCAATCTTTAACATATCTAAAATATGGGATCGGGGGAAAATTCACAGGCGTCATTTGCATCACAAAAAGTGATCAAGGGGACGTTGGTAACTCCCACACAACACGTCCACTTTATCGCCATTAAATCTTCATGTGAGAACAACCTAGACAGATGTCAGGGTCATCCTGGATGAAATCTTGAGAATGGAATGGCTGACTTTGGCATCTGATTTCCTACAGACGACCATCACTGACTAAGCAATGTAGTGAATAAATAGGAGTTTCCACTTGGTTTATTGTTTAAGCCTTGGCTCAATTGAAAGCATGGCATCCAAACCTCTCGTCCAACAAAGTCTACATTATTCTTACAAGATACCTTGATGGATGAAACCATGGAGACTCTGTTCAGCAAAATTTTGTTAATATTAAGCAAGAAACCAAATTGGGACATGTAAGCTTGCCAAAGACATTTGATTTTTTCATGGAGCAAATGGTAGATAGCAGGTGGAAGGAACACTCTATGGATGACCTCTGGATGCTTCTGTTTGGATGGTTAAGTTGGGGATCTCTGCAGTGAAATCTGTGACCACTTCAAAGTGGTCAATCACAAGGCAAAAATGAAATGAATAAATCGTGAACATTGTTCAGGATATATCATATACTTGGTTGTCCACTGTGTTAGTCCATTGAGATATCTGTTAGGTAAGCAACAGCATTAAACAAGAAACTGGGCCCAGAAATAATCATAAAGAGAAGGGGTGATAAAGAGGAAATAATGGTTAGAAGGAAAATAGACTTTTGACAAGGGAGGAATAAAAAGAGAGATAAAGGAAGAAACAGACGATAATGGGATGAAGGGAAATACATAATAATAATAACTGTGAAAGTGAATGGTATGAGCTCACCTACAAAACAGAAGCATAGCAGAATGGGTTAAAAATTAGGATCCAACATTATATTATTTACAAGAGACCCATTTGAAACAGAAAGACACAGACAACATTAAAATAAACAGCTGAATTAGAATCTAACATGCTTCAACAGAGGTTTAAAAAAAGGCAGGAGCAGCGATCATGATCTCAGACAAAGCAAAAGCAAAACAGACCTAATTAAAATAGATAATTAGAAAAACTACACATTGTTAAAGTTACCATAGACAATGAAGTAATATGAAAAAATTTTATAGCAAGTTTCTCTGATAAAAACACCATTCTCAAATATATATTGAATATAGAAGAGAGTCAAATTTACAAAAATAAGAGCCATTCCCCAAATGATAAATAGTCAAAACATATGAACAGGCAGTTTTCAGAAGAAGAAATCAAAGCTATCTATGATCATGTGAAAAAAAAATTCTAAATCACTATTGATTAGAGAAATGCAAATTACAACAACTCCAAAGTAACACTTCACCTCTATCAGAAATAATAAATGCTGGAGATGAGAGAAAAATAGGTGTACCAATAAACTGTCATGGAGCTGTGACCTGGCCCAACCATTCTAGAAAACAATTTGAAACTATAGCCACAGGGCTATAAAACTGTGCCTACCCTTTCACCCAGTAATACTACTATGAAAAAGGAGATTTATGTACAAAAATGTTTATAGCAACTCTTTGTGGTGGCAAAGGCATGCTTAATGAATGAAGGCTCAATGAACTGATGCAAAGTGAAATGTGGAAAACTGGGAGATCATTGAGCAAAGCAACAGCAATGTTGTAATGATAATCAACTGTGGAAGACTTGGCTACTCTGAACAATACAATGATCCAAGACAATTCCAAAGAATCCATGATGGAAAAATGCTCTCCATCGCCAGAAAGAGAACTGATGAACTCTGGGTGCAAAGTGAAGTATAATTTTCTCATTTTATTTTTCATGCTTTTTCTGAAATATGGCTAATATGCAAATATGTTTTTCATGATTTCATATCTAATAAGTGATACCATGCTCCTTGCCTTCCCAGTGGATAGGGCAAAGGATAGGAAGAAGGAAGATAATTTGGAACTCAAAAATTAAGAAGAAAAGAATGTTGAAAATAAGTAATGATTTAAGAATAATTAAGTATGTTATAAAACTGCTCAGCCAAGAAGCATTTAGTAGGCACTTACTGTATGCCAGACATTGTGGTAAGCACTGGGCATACAAAGAAAGGCAAAAATAGTCCTTGCAGTCACTAGGGAAGACAAGAAGCAAATAGCTACTTGCAAACAAAATATATACAGGATAAACTGGAGAAAGGCAATAGACAGAAGGCACTAGTATGCAAGAGAATCAGAAAAAGCTTCTTGGAGAAGGTGGAATTTTATCTGGCACTTTAAAAGAAGCAGAAAAACAGAGATGAGCTTGTTCCTGTGAGCAAGACACAGGTAAGATCCATAAACACCTTGCAGTCTTATAAAGAATCAATTAGAAAACTACCTCAAATAACATTTTTTAAAAAGATTTAAGGTTCAATGTGAAATACAACTAAAATGAGTTTTTCTAAATGAGAATGTGTTTGCTTATTCATATTATTCATTCCATCAGCACTTACATAAATGGAATGGCATAATAAATGTTTATTAAAATTCAAGCACAGAAAATGTCACAAAATGGAATGTTATAATAAATGTTTACTAAAATTCAAGCACAGAAAATGTCACAAATAATAATGAGGCACGAATCATCGCACCAGGATGCCAACAGTCTTTCTTAAAGGGACATAATTCTGATCTTGTCAATTATATTTTTTGAAATTACATTTTATTATTTCAAAAATCAAGATAAATACAGGCTTTCTCCTCCTCCTCACTCCACTCTGACTCAATTGAGACTGCAAAAACAGAAACCCTCATACAAACAGATATAATCAAGGAAAACAAATTTTTACAAATTGGTCAAATCTAAAAAAACAGAAAGAAATTATACATATATCTAAACATACATAAATATAGGTGCACATATATATGCATAGATATCTGAGTGTATGTATATTCCCATACGTATATAAATAATTATGTATGTATTTAGGTGAGTGCATATAAAGAAAACATATGTGACATGTTTCTATATTAGAGTATGAGCAGTTTACCCTGGTTTAATACCTTAGGATTACTCATTCACTTTTACTTTTGTACGTTTTTCTTGACTCTAGTGTTTGCACTTCAAGCGTTTTACCTAACTCTACCTAACTTAAGTTAAAGTTAACTTTAAAACTTAAAAAGTTAAATTTTACCAAACTTCAAGCGTTTTACCTAACTCTTTTCACCAGGAATACTTCGAAATCTTCCTTTTAAATAAAGGTCCATTTTCTTCTCATATGATTAAACTAAGTTTTGCTGAGGAAATTATGCTTGACCTTTGCCTTATGGATTATTAATTTTTCGTTCCTTCAGAGTGGTTGCTGCCAAGTTGTACGTGATCCTCACTGAATCCAAAGTACTTGAATTCTTTCTTTCTGGCTGCCTGCAGTATGGTTTTCTTTGGCCTGGAAGCTCTGGACTTTGGTCATAACCTTCTTTATAGTTCTCATGTTGGGGCTCTCTTCAGGCAATGGTGGTGGATGCTTTCTATCATTTTGCCCTCTTAGTTCTAAGAGATCTGAACAGTTTGCTTTTAAGATTACTTGAAATAGAAATGGTTTCATTTGTGAAAATATTTTAAATACTTTTTGATACCCCCCCCCAAAAAAAAAACTTCTGTATTATCTCTCTAGGATCCTAATTGAATTTATTTCCAAGCTGTGTTTTCCTTTGAGGTTTTGCTTACAAATATTTTGGAGCAATTCTCTTCACTCCAAGATTTGTGACTTGGGTATCCCTTTTACTATAATAGCTTTTGTGGGGGGATTCATTCCCCAGTCTGCTTCCTGACTCTGGACTTGATGTTTGGCCAGGTTTCATGAATGTCTAGAGAGAGGTCAGTGCTCATCTTGGGGTTTCTTTCTTATGGTACCGAGTGCTAATTTATTCCTGGATCATAAGGACAGCTCAGGCTGGAGACCTGCAACTTTTTGAAGTTTCCAAAGAGGGCTGATCCAGAGGAGTCAGATTTCTGGTCTGAGCTCACCTGGGTTTGGTGAAAAACTGCAGCTTGATGCTGGATTCAGCCACTGACTAGTTAGCTGGATGGTTCTGCTATTTCAGTGGAGAATTGCAGCAAGTTTCCCTCTAGGAATCCTTTGGTCTGGGATTTCTGTCTGATTCTGATTATTCCTCCACAGGTTTCACACCCGGCTAGAAGTGGAAATGGAGACCCCCCTCTGTTCCTGGGTCTGAGCCCCCCAGTTGTTGCTTGCTTCTGACTTGTTACGCTCTGTCCATAGCTCTTTGCCATCTCTAGGCACAAGTGTCCTGGATTTGGAGCTTGGAGCTTGGCAGTGGATGGCACAACCATCACTTATAGAGGTTCAATGAGGGATTTTGTGCCCTTCCTGTGTGGGTACAGAGAGTCTTTGTGCAGGAGGGTGTTCCTTGTTGACCGATTCCTGGTCAAACCTCATTCGCAATATGCACAGACTTCTGTGTCTGGCTCCCTCTCCCAACCTGAGCTAGAAAAATAACTCATTGAGATTCTTTTCCTTGGATTTGCCCATTTGTTTTTGGCTTAATATTCCACATCAATTTGGAGGGTTTTTTGGGCAGGGGGAAAAGGGATCTTTATTATCTTTATTCCTGTTACTCTGCAATCTTGATTCTACCATCTTGTCATATATTCAAATATATCAAATATATATATATATATATATATATATATATATATATATATATATACACACACACACACACAAATATATCATTTCTTTTTTGGAGTAAGACTTCATGTCATCAGTAGGATTTACTATTGACTGATTTTGGGGGGAAATGGATTATGGAATATTCACTATCCCTTTTAATGCTAGTGCCTTCCTTTGTTGATGATTAGATTATCTTTCCTGTATATGTCTTGTTTGCACATAGTTGTTAGCATGTTGTCTCCCACATTAACACTGTGGGCTTTTTGTGAGGTTTTTTCCCTTTCTTTTTGTATTCCCAGTATTTAAGACAGTGCCTGGTACATAGTAAGTAGTAGCCAAAGGCTTCTGGTCATTTCTCAGTAGGGACCTTGGATGAAAAATGCATTTATTCTAGTTTTTCCTTAGAATCTTTAATTGTTTCTTGATCCAAAGTATTTGTGTTCATGTTCTCTGTGTGGCTCTCTCTGTTTCTCCTGAATGTCCTCTCTCTGTCTCTGAGTCTCTCTCTCTCCATGTTTCGTCTGTCTCTGTCTCTCTGTATCTTTCTTTCTCTTTGCCTCTCTACCTCTCTGACTCTCTCTCTCTCTCTCTTCTCTCTGTCTCTGTCTGTTTCTCTGTCTCTTTCTGTCTCTCTCTCCCTCCTTCCCTGCCTCTTTCCCTCTCTCTCTTCCTCCCTCTCTCCCCCTCACCCTCTCTTTCATACCCCCCTCTGAATCTCTCTCTCCCCCTCTGTTTCTCTTTCCTTCCCCTCTCTGTCTCTGTCTCTGTCTCTCTTGTTTTTTCTCTTTTCTCTATGTCTATGTTCTCTCTTCATGTCTCCTGTGTCTCTGTCTGTCTTTCACTCTCTCTCTTTTCCCTCACTGTCTCTCAATCTCTCTGTCTTTCTCTTTCTCTGTCTCTCTCTCCCCCCTGACTCTGTCTCTCTCTCTGTCTGTCTCTCCCTTTACCCCCCCCTTGTTTTTCTGTCTCTCTCTTCATGTCTCCTACTTCTCTCTCACTGTCTTTTTCTCTCAACTCTTTTTCTCTCTGTCTCTGTCTCTCTTCCTCTGTCTCTCTCTCCCTCCCCCTCTGTCTTTGTCTCTCTGTCTCTGTCTCTCTCCTCCTCCCCCTGTCTCGCTCTCTGTCTCTAACTGTCTTTTTCTCACTCAGACAGACACATATTCTTCTTGTTGATGAAACTGTAAGAGAACTAGAATTGTGCAGTTCTGCTTTCACTTAATATCACAAATTGTGACAAGATAACTTGGTTATCTTGAGGAGCTTGTGGAGCTTGAATTGCTTCTTGCTTTCTTCGACTTTCAACCCCCCAACATGAGGGTTCTGTTTCCTTAATTCTATTTTCACATATTAGTGTTCAAAGAATATGGCCCAAACATCATCATAGCAACTGGAATCACAGATAAATCCTTCCACATCTCCTTTGATAGGTAAGCTTGAATAAACTAAAAACACCCCAATTGCATATTTTTATTCCTCTCCATGCAATTCCACACTTGAAAATCCCAGAAAGGCACATCTGGAAACAGAGACCAATCCTAAAATCTCCTTAAAGGAGGCATCTTTGTCATATATCAGAGAAGGAACCATTGCTGTACAAAAAGGAAAAGTTGAGACATCATCTTTGAAGGAGCTGTCATATATGCTATATTATCTATATGAAGATTTGGAAGCCATAACATCCTACTTTTGTATTCAACTGGCCATAAAAATATTCTTTAATAAATCTCTCTAAAATATGTGATATTTCTCCATAAGCTTCCTCCTTTTTTCCCTTTCCTGGCATGAATAATACTGAGTTACCACAAAATATTTCATTTGGAGAAATTTTTGCTGCCAAATGTAGATATCCAACAGAGAGTACTCAGCTCTAGTGAATGGTCCCAATTTGTCCCTAAATCTCTACATCTGGATGTGATCTTTACCCTGGGATTCAAGACAGATATTCCATTCAGCAACAAAATTCTATTCAGCCACACATCTGCTAAGCCTCCACTATGTGCAAGGCATTTTTCTCAATAATATGAATTTAAAGACAAAAAGGAATATTCATCCCTGTCAAAGAACTTGTATTGTCCCAAAGAGTACAATATATACACATATCAAGAAGCATAAAATCATTTCAAAAGGAGGAGACACTTAAGAGTAGGGGAATCTGGTTAAGATTTTCACAGGAGGTGGGCTTTAAAGGAAGCGAGGGACATGAGGATGCTAGCCTTAGATAAAGCCTGTGCAATTATAGAATAGGAGAGAGAACACCAAACTCAAGGAACAGCAAGTGACCTAATTGGGCTAGATCTAACACAGAGAACATGAAGAGAACCTAGAGTCAGAGTGTGAAGGACTATGGACGTGAAAAAGGAGCTTGCATTTTATCAGAAACCCCACAAACAGCTATTGAAGATGCTTGAGCATGGGAGGGGCAAGATCACACTTGTGCTTTAGGAAAATTATTTTGGGAGCTATGTGGAGGGTGGATTGGAAAAGGGAAGAAAACAGGGAGGAGGAGTCGAATATAATACAATAATGCAGGGGAGAGGTGATGAAGGACTAAAGTAGGGAAGTGACCAGGGAACTGGAAAGAAGGGGAAAGATTCAAAAGGTAGACTCATGATCACAGATTTGGGGACAGGCTGAAAGGACCTTGAATGCCATCTAGCCCAACTCCCTGATTTTAGATAAGACTCTGGCAATCCTGCCTTTTCAGCTGCTTCTTCCAAGTCATTTTTATTATTATTATCAGTCTCCCAGTCGATGTTTCCCAGCACCATAAAACCCCAAAATGATCTACTTCCCTAACTTGGCTTCTTTTCTTTAAGTATGTTTCTGGTCATGGCCCCACCAGCTTCCCAATCACCTGGGTTTGGAAGTGTGGGGGCACCTCTCATCTCCCTTTTCCTCATGATTTATACCTGGTCAGTTCCCTAGGTCTGTCTATTGTTCCTGCACAAATCTCTCCCACATCGCTTTCCCCCTCCCCATCCATGCTGCCCTTGTTCAGGCTTTCACCAGCTTTCAATGGGGACTATTGTCGGAGCTTCATACCCGGGTTCCTCGCTTCCCATCTCTGCCTTCCCTAACATCAATTTTGTGGAGCATCAAATTGGTCTTCCTATTTCCTGGCTCTGAGCAGGTCACTCCTTTGTTTAAAAAGCTGGCTTCCTAGGAGATGGAATATGGAGCGTTTGATTCCCCCTCCCTCAATCTGCCTTATTTCAAACTATTCCCTTTCATGCCATCTCTATTCTGGCCAGCCCTCGCTCTCCTGCTTCTATGCATTCAACCTGTTGAAGTGCTTCTTCCTTTCAAATCCAGTTCTGAGGCTTTTCTTTCATGAAACTTTTCTGATCCTTCAACTAAAATGATCATTTTTTTATCTCAATTCTTCTCAGAATACCTGGTCTGCACTTTTTCTCTGTCATTACTGCATTCTACCAGCATCGTAGCTATTTATACTGTCCCATTAAACCATAAGCCCTCTAAAGCCAGGGATGGTGTTAATTTACATTTTTGTATTTCTAGTGCCTTGAATGACCTATTGAACACAGTAGGTGGTTGATAAATGTTTGCTGACTCGAATTAGATATTAATGTGGAGGCATAATATGGGAATCTAATAATAAGTCTTGCCAAACTGAATCATGCACTTAATAGAACTACAGATTAATCAACTGTGTGTTTAAATAATGAAGTTATAGAAATGACTTATAGAGGGGGATGGAAAGAATCCAACAGAAATATTGAATTTTATACTGGGTAGAATTTGATCCAAAAAGAATTTGTCTATACCTATGGATGTTATACTTTAGATTCATAAATGACAATAATGGAAAAATTCTGAACCTTGTGATCATAGGATTGGAGCTGGAAGAGATCCTGTAACTCAACTCCTCCTACCACGTGTTGCAGAGAAGGAAACTGAGATCCAACATGCTTAAGTGACCCACTCAAGATCACACAACATTAACAAAATTGGTCTCTGAACTGAGAACCTCTGAAGCTTATCACTATGTCATGTGATGATTGTAAGATTCAGGGTTTTTCCCCCAATTTTTTTCTTCAATTTTTTTACCCTAATTGGCTATGTATAAAACATTGAAATATTAAGAAAACAATGAGGAAAATCTCTGGTTTTCCAAATCACCATTTTGCATTTGTATAAAATGTGATACTTAAGTATTAGTAACACTAATGGTTTCATTACTGCTTTTAAAAGAAGAGCAAAATCCCATAATCTGCTTTTGTGGGCAAGGTAGAATGGTCCAAGCATTGACTTCAAAATAATCATTCCTAATTCAATTTCTTAATTCATTTGCAATACTTCTATCTCCAAAGTGAAAACTTGTAGTAACTTCATATCATGATGAAAATTGTTATAAATTCCAATTTTAATTTATGTTACATGTTTGCAGATCGATACATATAGCTGTTTTTTCTGTAGTCTGATGAAGTTTTATATAAAGTACATCTTAAGAGAAATGGCTATCATCCATTCAATATATGTGTTTGAATATCTATATATGTAAATATTATATTTCTAATATATCCTGAATAATGCCCTCATTCAAAAAAAGTATAACAACAGATTTAGCAAACCTGAATGATCCAGCTTTCTTTTTTCTTAGAGATTCTTGAGGCTATACTTAATTTTATTCCTTTAAAATTTTAGATTTGAGGCTGAAAGAATTTTTTTAATCTACTGAGGGACATATCTGCTTTTGCCACACTGAACTTGGATTTGAGTACTAAGTAATCTTGTCTAGTTCAAGGCAGAAGTAGGAATATGGCTTGGGAACAAAGTTATATGGAGACCAGAGGCTCTAGGTTTTTTCCAATCATTTAAGAAGCCAAATGGAAAAGAGAAATAGTTCTCATTTATAACTACTCAAATTTTGGCCTAGGGCTACTACTTATTATCTCAAAGAAGTTTTGTTACCTACTTACTTTAAAAATGTCCTATTTTCTTCCTTTTATATTAAAAAAAAGCAAAAACAAAAATGCAAAACAAAATCCAGTGTCATACAGACAAAGCCACTGGAAATTGTTTTGAGAACCCCTCTGCACAAAACCCTTGTTTTCTGTGTCTGGTCAGTAGTTCAGGTCAATTCACTGAACTATAACAACCAAGAGACTGTCACCAGAGAGCATTCTATTTCTAGTCAGGGGATATTAGCTTGAGATTGACATATACCATTTCTTTTCTGATTCACCCTGACACAGGATGCTGGACTGGAACGGAGACATGATAGCTGTTCTCTGGAGGTGAATTGGCGAGCCTTCCATCTGACGAAGTTTATTAATCAGTGCTTGGCAAGAAGTCAAGTAACAGAGGCAGAACAGTATGCAACATGGCAGAGCAATATCAGACAGAATCCTGCAGGCTATAACAATAGCATGCTCCTGCCAAACTCAAACTCCCCAGCCCGGTGACTCTGCAGTTTGAGCTTGTTGACAACTCTCCTTTCAGAGGATGTTAAGCTAGGAGAGGATTTGGTCTACATTCTTTTTTCTTCTTTGTTCTACTTTATATATTATTTTTTTCTAGGTAGAAAGTTTTTTATTCTTTTAGTTAAAACATTGTGTTAGTGGGAGCCCTCTTGCTCTCCTATAACCTTCTCTTCCATGTCTTCACTTATGCTGTACTTGGAATGGGCTCCTAAAAGCAAGAAAGATCCTTTTCACCTCAGAAAGCATCGAAAACTAAAACTCAGGGCTTGATTTTTTTGCTGTTGGTTTACTATTTCTAGCCTTAAGATGATAGAAAAAAAAAAGCTAATACTGCAGACTAAATTTGAAAACCAGTTGTTAAACATTTATGAAAACTGCACTGGCCCCACTCCTGCCCATTGACCTCTTTTAGAAAAGTCTTCATTTTAGATCTAGACCCACCAACAATCAATCAATCAACAGATATTTATTAAGAGCTGAATATATGCCAAACATTTTGCTATGCACTGGGGACACAAATAATGAAAATAACATCGACGTTTATATAATGCCTTAAGATTTGCAAAGTACTTCTATAAATGTTCTCTCATTTGATCCTAATAACCACTCTGAGAAACATTATTCCCATTATAAAGTTGAGGAAAACTGAGCCAGAGGTTGACTATCAAGTGTCTGAAACAAATCTTCCTGATCTAAGTAAACAGTAGTCTCCTACACTACCCACCTAACCTCCAGCACCAAGGACAGCACTCCCAGGCAGCCGGATTTCTAATGGGGAAATTTCTAATGGGAAATTTCTAATTTCAACATGCTCTTTCCTTTACCCTCATGACAAATGACATGCATCAATTATTCCAGTACTCTGAACAGGGTAGTGACTTCGTAAAAAAATTGACCAATTTCTTCTGCCTGATCATGAAGTACCTTCACTGCACACCGACACACTTCTCAGATTGGTGCTCATCGTTCCCAAGATGACAGAAAATGTTATTACAAGTTTTCTCACTGGATTATTTTGAATACTTATTTGGGATTCAGGGAGGCATGCTATTGTTTGCACATAAAAAAAATCACTCACACAATAATGTGGAGTGTGAATAAGCTGATAGAGTTGCTATTGTGTGTGTTAATAATTGTGAAGCCCAAAAGAGATAAAAATATGTCTTGTATTGTATCTGAAAGCAATTTATCTTCCATTTGAAATTCATAAAAAGTTTTCTTTAGAGAAATGAGAGTAAACAATAACAAGAAAGCAAACTTCAGAGTCAGAAATAGTCTCTTTTCTCTTGTACTATTATTCTAGTAGATAACAAAATTCCTGTCCTCCTTGAGGACAGGGACTATGTCTTATTTATCCTTTTATCTTCCTTTGATGCCTAATAGAGTATGCTGCATATAGCAGGTGCTTATTAGATGCTTGTTAGACAAAGAGTAAATTATCCAAATCATATCTGTCAACCGTTAGAATTTTAGTTTGCCATGATCTTTTGTGCATCATCATCATGAAAATTATTAAAATGGTGAGAGCAATGTTGTAGCCATGGAATAGATTTTACATATATACATACACATATATATGTATACATACACGTTATTTTATATGCATATATATTAAATGACTAAATATTTGTAAATGAGAAATAGTACACACACATCTATGCTATCTACACATATATCTTTATTATCCTATACACATGTGTGTATATAGCATATAAACACATATTATGCACTTTGTGTTATATATTTAATACATATTATAGATCTCACCTACATGTATTTATGGAGGGTCATTTAATACAAGGGTTTATGATAAGTTTTCAATTGTCCAGTTAACACAAACTTTAAAATATATTTCATATCATATTTATAAGCCTTTTCCAAATTTACTAAAAGAATGGGCCTGCCTTTAAGTCTGTCTGAAGATCTCTCAGATGGCAGCTCCATTCTGCCAATGTTTGCAGGGTTTAG
Organism: Sarcophilus harrisii; assembly: GCF_902635505.1. NCBI lineage: Eukaryota > Metazoa > Chordata > Mammalia > Dasyuromorphia > Dasyuridae > Sarcophilus > Sarcophilus harrisii. The sequence goes on along the minus strand of NC_045427.1, from coordinate 37,861,192 downwards.
TTTTTGTACAATATATTGATTGAATATAAATGGTTCAGTTTGGGAGAATTCCTCATAATGACCTCATACTATATGATTTATACTTCCACCTAGGATTTTCCTAGGAATTTGACCCATTTTTACTTCTTATCTGGAATGACGTCAGTTCCCTTAATACTGAACCAATATAGAATGTAGAAATAATGTTAAATATATAAAAATATAAAAGGACTCCTGTTTGAACTTAATCAAGAAATTCCTCCTTTGGTGAGTCCTACCTTTCCCAGGAGCCCCACAGTTGCTCTGGATTTTTGGTGCTACCTTTCCAGTTTTATTATACATTATACCTCCCCCACCTTATTATGCAGTCCAGCTAAATTGGCCTTGTTTTTCTATCTCTCCTATCCTTTGCACAGCTTGTCCTTCTTTTTGGGAATGCATTCTCTTTTCATCTCTACCTTAGAATTTCTAGTTTCTTTCAAAACTCAGTCCAAATACCATTTTCTCCATAAGGCCTTTTCTTTTCACCACATCTATTTTTGTTGTCATCTTATTTGAATTCATGATAACTATTTTTTTAACTAACCTGAGAAATAAGAAATTCTGCTGCAGCCTCTCATTTTAACTCTGAATTTTTATATTTCCAATGTATTGTAAACAATATGTTATTGAGTTCTGATTTTTGATCCTCACCTTTTTTGTTTTAATGGATGAGTTCCTTCCTTGCATATTCAGAGTTATGATTGTTGTACATTTCCCTTCATCCTATCCTCTTGTATTTTCCCCTCATTTGCCTCCTGTACTAGTGCATTTTATCAATACTAGTAATGTATAATTGGAGTGATCTGCTTTAGATCCTCTCCTTTCTTCCTTTCAACCACATCCTGATCACTGGTTTTTGCCATTTCTTTTCCCCTTTTAATTATCTCTTCATGATCCATTCTTCAAAGCTGAAATTTGTTTGTTCATGACTATTCCCTCTCCAAACAGTACTCTCCCTTAATTTCTCCCTCTTTTCTTTCATCTCCTGTTTCCCAGTTGAGTTTCATGGATTTCTACATTAAATTCTTTGAGAGTGAAATGATGTAGGTACTCAACCTTCCTTGGTTTGATTATAAAACTTCACCCTTTCTCCACATTTATATACTTTGTGTTTTATATACATAATTTGGAGAAATAATAAGTTCCCCTTTCCCCTTTTTCTCCTTTCCTTTCCTTTCCTTTCCTTTTTCCTTTCCTTTCCTTTCCTTTCCTTTCCTTTTTCCTTTCCTTTCCTTTTTCCTTTCCTTTCCTTTTTCCTTTCCTTTCCTTTCCTTTTTCCTTTCCTTTCCTTTCCTTTTTCCTTTCCTTTCCTTTCCTTTTTCCTTTCCTTTCCTTTCCTTTTTCCTTTCCTTTCCTTTCCTTTCCTTTCCTTTCCTTTCCTTTCCTTTCCTTTCCTTTCCTTTCCTTTCCTTTCCTTTTTCCTTTCCTTTCCTTTCCTTTCCTTTCCTTTCCTTTCCTTTCCTTTCCTTTCCTTTCCTTTCCTTTCCTTTCCTTTCCTTTCCTTTCCTTTCCTTTCCTTTTTCCTTTCCTTTTTCCTTTCCTTTTTCCTTTCCTTTCCTTTCCTTTCCTTTCCTTTCCTTTCCTTTTTCCTTTCCTTTCCTTTTTCCTTTCCTTTCCTTTCCTTTCCTTTCCTTTCCTTTCCTTTCCTTTTTCCTTTCCTTTCCTTTCCTTTTTCCTTTCCTTTCCTTTCCTTTCCTTTCCTTTCCTTTCCTTTCCTTTCCTTTCCTTTCCTTTCCTTTCCTTTCCTTTCCTTTCCTTTCCTTTCCTTTCCTTTCCTTTCCTTTCCTTTCCTTTCCTTTCCTTTCCTTTCCTTTCCTTTCCTTTCCTTTCCTTTCCTTTCCTTTCCTTTCCTTTCCTTTCCTTTCCTTTCCTTTCCTTTCCTTTCCTTTCCTTTCCTTTCCTTTCCTTTCCTTTCCTTTCCTTTCCTTTCCTTTCCTTTCCTTTCCTTTCCTTTCCTTTCCTTTCCTTTCCTTTCCTTTCCTTTCCTTTCCTTTCCTTTCCTTTCCTTTCCTTTCCTTTCCTTTCCTTTCCTTTTCCTTTCCTTTCCTTTCCTTTCCTTTCCTTTCTTCCTTTTCTTCTTCCTTTCTTTTAGGCTCTGCTTCAAACTTTCCCACTTATGGCTTTGCCATATTATCTGGTTATTGGTTGCATTTCTTCAAGCTCTCCAATAGACCATCTTCCTTGTCTATCTTCTAGACATCAATGTATGTTACTATGAAATGGACATAAAGCCTATTATTCTTTGGATTTGTTGATCATTTTCATTCATGAATCTCAATTCCTTCTCCATCATTGCAGATACAATGTTTGGAGAATTGGTTCTCTGGGGGACTTGAAGTGCATTTATAGCTGGAGTCTCTCATGTGACAATTGTCTGCCCCTCAAAGCCCTCGTGTCTGATTCCACCTTCCATTTACCATGATCCTTACCTGGTATGTAAAAACTGTCCTTTCACAGGATGGCCACAATAAAACCTTGGGGCTGTGCAATAAAAATGGGATTGCGGACTAATTTTGGCCTAAGACCACCAAAACCCTCCACAGGTGTTCCGCCAGACACCACCACACTGTCCATGTGGAACCATTGATTCTAACAAATGGAGAAGTTTTGAATGATGTGTATAAGTTGACTTCCCTCAGCAATATATTTCGAGGAATGTGCCCACAGATAATGAGGTTGACACACACATTGCCAGAGCTAGCCCAGTGTTTAGGGGGCTCTGAAGGAAAGTCAGAGAGGAGAGGATTAGGCTGACCACCTTGGTTCTCTTCAAGAATGGACAACCACCACCAATCAGCCATCCCCCCAACAGAGCTCCATTTTCAATGTCCTTCCAGTGTGACTCCTAGAACTGGGCACTCTATTCCCCTGGCTATGGAGGAGAGTTATCATCTCCTGATTGCTGGACCTCTCAGTACAGGTCAGACTACTCAGGATAAAGTCTCCTGCTGCTCCTTGCCTCCGGTTCTTGTTGGCTCAAGAAAGAGTTCTACTTGGATCTAAAACTCCTCTCCTGGGTCCAAGAACATACCCGGTGGAAAATGCTTCTTCCATTGCTCAGCCACTCTGCTACTGTTGCCTTGCCTTCTTATAGCTACTGGCTTGGTCCAAGACTGTTCTCTCGGCTGCCTCCATTAGCTGCCATTTCCAGGTCCAGAGAAATGAGGTTGAGTCTCTCTAGAGGCTCTCTCTTCCTCATCCTTGTCTCTTGACAGCATTTCAGACTTCAGTCAACTTTTGTTAACATCCCATTTGCTTATGGTATTTTGAAATTTTTATAAAGATCACAGAACTATACAATTTCTACTTAAATTTCATAAGAAAGAGTGCTAATTTTAGACATATTCTTATTATAAGTCAATCTCCTCTATTATGATATTAGAATTTTTATAAAGATCACAGAACTAAACAATTTCCACTTAAATTTCATAAGAAAGAGTGCTCATTTTAAAGACACATTCATATTACAAGTCAACTCCTCCATTGTGATATTTTACAAAGGACCAAGAAAAGAGAGCAAAGGAAGTAAAATTAGTACCAGCACACCAAGCTGGATCTTGGAAGGAATTATGACACAGTGGGAGAAAAGATGCTACAATGATGTACACACATATTAAATATGTGCATATATACATGTATGTTTCCCACTTTAAAAAGATCCCTCCCTATCACTTTTCCCCCTTCCCACCTCCCATCCTATGCAGCTAATGCTAATCATCTACAGCAATTTCTAGAAGGGTGCCTTCTTTTTTTGAAGGCATTCTGTGAAATGGATTAATAATTTAGATCTTGTCCAATGTAATTTCTTTGATTCTTTAAAGGTAGATAATGGTAACAAATTTAGGAACTTTTAAGTTTACTTTTACCAAAGACAAGTCAGTAACCTTATACAATAACTTTATATCATTATTAGGACTGAGTTCATACTAATAAAATAAACCTGAAGTCCTTAAGAAATTTGTTTTTCTCTTACTTTTGTAAACAAAGCAAAACACAAAATGTCCAACATTAATTGATTTTAACTAGTTATGGTAGAAGTGGAGTAGGGTAAAATTGACTTGTTGGTGATTAGACTAGCACTGATAATATATCCCTTATATTTCCAAAGTATTTAAAAGTACAGTTAGGGGAAGTCTGCATCTAAAAAAAATTCAGTGGCTTGGTTGGTTTTAATCATAACAATATTTAAGTAATTCTTGAAGAAACCTTACAATTATCCCATTTTATTCTCACATCTCTAGGAAGTGAGAACTATTATGACCCTTATTTTATAGATAGGGAAACTGAGGCATATGGGGTAGAGTGACTTGCTCAAGATCAAATAGCTAATAAGTTTCAGAGGCAGAATTTGAACTCAGGTCTTCCCAACTCCAACTCTAGAACTCTATTCACTGAGCCATCAGGATGCCTAAATTATAATTATATTTCTTTGTGTCCTGTATCTATTTTTCCAGGTTCTTTCAAAGATTTTTAATGTTCCATTTTTGCCACTCTTTGATATCTCAATAAGTCTCCATTGTCAGTCAGGAGACTGAACCCCCAAAATGCTATTAATCAGACAAAGCCAGCAGCAGCTAACTGCTATCTTTTTGCACATTTACTATTTCTCATGATTCTCTTCTAAAGGAAAAGGCAAGTCTTAGCCATTATCAGATAAATCAGGAGCATAAAAAGGTCCATCTTGGAGAGGACATGATTCACTAGCCTTGTGAAAATCTCATAGTAACTGAGCCAATCCCTTGTGATGAACCTAACAAGGGAGCATCTGAAGGGGAGCGGACTGTCCCAGAATTTATCTATACCATGCCATAACACTGTGTATGGGAATAGGAAGAGAGTACATGCTACATTAGAATCCGTCCTCAAAAACAATGGAAACTCAACTGATCTGTGAGATATTGTGAGATTCTGTGACCTGCATACAAAAGTCTTAGTCCCTGGGAACCACTGACTTTAAATAAACTAGGACTTCAGTATTCATAGGGATAATGATCCAGAGAAAAAGAGAAATTATATCTCCATCTCTCTCCATATGTGTGTGTGTGTGTGTGTGTGTGTGTGTGTGTGTGTAAATGTAGATTTCTTCCTATTTAATGCTGAGAAATGGACTCAAAGCATGGAACATCCATAAAAAGTAGACATAAATCTTACAGCCCAATACTGACTAATTCTTGCCATCAAGCTCACCGAGAGTTTTCTAGTTGTAGGCTTTTTTCAGGTAAGAAGGACATTTGTTATTGCTTGTATATTTCTAGCTAAAAGGCTCTTTCCAGCTCTCTCCTTGCATTCTAACATTTACATCTATTTCCCTGAAGTCCCAGGACCTCGATGAATTGTTCTGGGTTTTCTTGTTTAAATCCTCATCAGAACCGAACTGTGGGAACAACCAACATTTAAGTGGCTCCAAGGTCCAGATCAAGGAAGACTCTCTGCTCAGCAGTTAATAGAAGCACCAAATTAGGATGCCCTGAACACAGGAGCCCCAGCTGGATAGTTTTGTAATAGGAAAAATAAATCAGTCATCCAGGCTGTGGCGTCTCCAGGGATGCAGCTGTCCCCCCACTAAACAATATTTCTATAGCACTTTTCTTTGCGAAGCTTAAAGTGCCTTCCAGATGAATTTATCCTCAGAAAATTCCTTTGAGAGGAGACTTTCAACTCCCCATTTCCATAACTACTAACAAACAGATATTTCTCCCAGGCTCCGTAATTCCTGCCATGTCAAGGCTGAATGACAGGACCACTGATGCTCTAAATCGACTGATGGGTTGGGCTGCATCCAAGGAGGGTTGACAGTCACATAAAATGAAAAAAAGAGGTAGAATGACCCTTCCTAGCAAGGACTCGGACAAGAAAAAGGGAATCAAACATTCCTGGCAACTGTATTGATTACTTTAATTACAAGAAATAAGGGCTCTAGCCTTGGCTTTCTTTATTCCTAAGAAAGAGTGAATGATTCGATTTAATTCATTAAGAACTGTCCTCATTGTAACAATAGCTAGCTTTTATATATCATGCTTTAAGGTTTGCAAAGAGCTTTACACATGTTACCTCACTTGATCCTCTCAGCAATCAGGCAGACACTATTTTTATATCTAATTTACAGATGGGGAAATAGGCTGACCAAGGTCAACTGACTTGTACAAGATCACACAGCTAATGAGTATCTGAAGCAGGATTTGAATTCAGACACTCCTGACTTGGGGTCTAGCACTCTCTGCATTACCCACCTAGCAACTTCCAAACTTAATATTGAATGAGTTCAGAAAGGAAGAAAACTCCAAATTAATTCTTTCTATAAGAATACGTTTGCATTGGATCTTTTGGTAACAAAATACTATATACTTCCAGTTAATGTATAATTATAGTGATTTCTTGCCTCTTTTGGAAATTTAGATGATTTCTGGTTGGCACACTCTAAGTTCTATAACTATTAACAAAGGCATGATTCTCTGGGAAAGTCAGCAAAGAAAAACCCTAGGGATTCTGAACTCCTGGATAATTACTACAGATCCCCTTCCCCAACCTCAAGTCCCAGCTCCTTCCTCAAGGAAAGGGCTTATCAGCCCCACTGCCCCTCGGAGTGCCCACCCCAGCTGGAGTAGCAAGCTGATTGGATACTGAATCTGCACAAGGAAACGAGTATTTCATCTCAACTTTGAATATTTATACACTATATTCTTTTAAATATTAACTGGCAAAGTAGTTTTTAATTGCATTAATGATACATGGGGGTTTATCAGCTTTTAGATTAAGCCTTATTTAGGATTGGCTTACAACAGATATTTTGAATTAGATGTCTCAAAGGTATCCCAAACTCAGCATGTCAGTCAGTTAGTCAATCAACAAGTTATCTATTAGATATCTACTCCTTACCTTCTTAGTACTAGTACTTTCCTCAAAGAGTTCATATTCGAATGGAGGACACAACATGTAAATAACTAGGCACATACAAGATTGATAAGAAGGGGAGGGAAGGAAATAGTAAAATTATACTAACAAGGATTCTCAATTCATCTCTCAGAACTAAAGACATTTAACCATAAGATAAATTAAAAAAAGGAGTTGGGGGAGGAATAGAATTTTAGAACAGATATGATGGACCTGAAGAAAACTGAACGGGAATAGAAAAGAATATACCTTTTTCCTCAGCTGTATATGGCAGCTTCACAGAAACTGTCTACATATTAGGGCATAAAAAGCTCACAAATAACTAAGACCATAATATAATTAAAATTGCATTCAAAAATAAACCTTAGAAGCATATTTTAAAATGTAATTGGAAACTAAATAATTTAATCCTAAAGAATGGATCAAAAACCAAATCATAGAAACAATCAATGATTTTTACTAAAAATTATGACAGCAATAAGACCACATACTAACATTTGTGTGAGGCAGCCAAAGCAGTACTTAGGGCAAAATTTATCTCTCTAAACACTTACATCCATAAAAGAAAGAGTAGAACAATGAATTGGGCATGCAACTAAAAAAAAACACTAGAAAAGAACAAATTAAAAATCCCCAGTTATACATCCCAGTGGAAATCCTGAAAATCAAAAGAAAGATTTAAAAAATTGAAAATAAAAAACCTATTGCATTAAACAAAACTAAAATAGGGTTTTATGGGAAAATAATAAACTAGATAATAAACCATTTGAATTTGAAGAGTAGAGGGAAGGTACTAAATTAGCTGGGAGGGCAGAACAAGAACCCTACAGGGTTGAGATATGAATTGAGTCTTGGGAAAAATAAGATGTGAGAAGGGAGAACATTCCAGGCATGCAGATGTCCAAAAACAAAACCATTATGTTCATTCACTGGCAATGCACTCTATTTTGGCCACCCAGGCTCCCGTTTTGTTCCCACCCCAATCTATTCTCCACTCTCCATTAGGTCATTCATAGATAGAATTATAAAGTCCTAGATACGGGTACAAAAACCACTTAAATTCAAAAGTTAAAAATGGGGAAGCATAGTTAGATAGAGTTGTTCTGAAAAAATCCTGGTAGATTTTGTGAGTGACAAATTTAATTTGATTCAGCATTATGATAGAGCAGCCAAAAAAGATTAATGCAATCGTGTGCTACATCAAGAGAAGCATGCTTTATGGGAATAGGGAAGCGAGAGTCTCACTATGCTTTTTGGTCATTAGAGCTCATCTGGAATCTTACCTTCAGTTTACTTAGCACAGCATAGTTTAAGATGGATGTTGACAAACTAGGGAATGTCCAGAGAAGAGTGACTACGGTGAAGGGATTTGACTTTCTGTGAGATGAGGACATGGGGCCTGGAGAAAAGAAATGATGGCTGTCCCAAAATATTCAAAGGGTTATCTTGTGAAAGAGACATTTGATTTAATTCTTTTTGACCCCAGAGAAAAGAACCAGAAACAACAAGTGAAAGTTGAAAAAAAGGTACATTTGGATTTGATATCTGGAAAACATTCTAACATTTAGAGCAATAGAGAATTGGAACGGGCTGCCTAAGGCAGGGGTGCAGGTAGTGGGATAGGTAGGGTTCAGCAGTATCAGACTATGTATATGTACCACAGAGTTGAAATCAAGAGGAAAGGAATCAATTTGTAAAAAAAAAATGCATAGCAGCTTTTCTGTGGTGGTAAAAAATTGAGAATTAAGGGTACAGCTATCAATTAGGGAAGAAGTAAACAAATTTATGATTATGATATATGACCATAACTATGTTATGAGAAGTTATGAAGGGGAGAACTTTAGGGAAACATGGGAAGAGCTATAGGAACTGATGCAGAATGAAGTGAGCAGAAGCTGAAGAACAATTAATCCAATAACAACACTATAAAGACAACTTTGAAAGATTTGAGAACTGTGACCAACAACAATACTCAAGTATAATCTTTTTAATAATTTCAATAACATTTTATTTTTCTAAATACATGTAAAGATAGTTTTCAACATTTACCTTTGCCAAACCTTGTGTTTCAAATTTTTTTTCCTCTCCTCATGACAGCAAGCAATCTGATATGTTGGATACGTGCAATTCTTTTAAACATATTTCCATTTTTGTCATTTTGTGCAAGAAAAATCAGACCAAAAGGAAAAAAACATGAAAAAGAAGAAAAGAGGCAAGCAAAAAACAAACAGCAACAAAAGTGAAAATACTATGCTTCAATCCACATTCAGTATCCATAGTTCTTCCTCTGTATGGAGATGGCATTTTCCATCCCAAGTATATTAGAATTGCCTTGAAAGTGATAAAGAAAGCTACTCAATGTGCAGAAAGAGATAGACAATTTTTCAATATGGCCAATTGGGGAATTTGTTTCCCTTGACTATGCAAAAATTACAGTAACAAAAAAAAATGAATTGGTTCCCTCTCCTTGGAAGACCTCAAACAGAGGGTAGATGACTATTTATCGGGTGTATTATAATGTGAGTTCCTTTCAAGCTACATTCTCCTGATCCTAAAGATTACCACCAATATTACACAAATTGTTTACAAAAATAGAGGAAAAGGCATCCTAACAACTTCCTTCTATGAGATGATATAGTTCTGATATCCAAACCAAAGAGAGTTAAAGGAAAAGAAAAAACTTACAACTTTAGACCCCTGACAAATCCTAATGAATATTTATGTAACAATATTGAAAATAATATTATCGAAGTGACTATAGCAACATAGTCAAAAGATTATCACTCTGACCAGAATGGATTTTTATCAGAAATAAGGAATTGGTTCAATATTACGAAAGTATTACCATAATTGCCTATAATAAAACAAATAAAAAAAATCTCATGATTATATTAATAGAAGAGGAAAAAGCTTTTGACAAAATGCAACATTTATATCTGTCTTTAAAATAAACACCAAAAAACGTAGAAATAAATGGATCTCCTCATAATATGATAAACAATATCAATAACTAGCAAATCCATAATTAGCATTATTGATAGTGGAGACAAGGAGAGGTCTTTGCAATAAGATCAGTAGTAAAGCAACAATGTCCATTATCACCATTATTCTAGAAACTCTAGTGATAGAAATAATGCCAAATTGTCCCCTTTCAGAAATTGAGGCAATAAACATAGATAAAAAGCAAATTAATACCATCTGCATATGATGGACAAAATGATTTATTTAAAGTCTCACAGATCAACCAAAATCAATGGAAATAACAGCAATAAAGTAGCGGGATATAAATTATTACCTTCATATCATTAGCCTTTCTGTATCTTACTAACATAACAACACAAAGAAATAGAAAAAGAAACTTCATTCAAAGTAATACAAAACATATGAAACATCTTAAGGTCAACCTACCAAGCAAGACACATTCACAATAGAGGGAAATGACCACAGTCTTGTCTCCCTTCCCATTTCCCTGTCCACCATACAAGCCTATCTTAGAACGGCACCATATTTAACAGTAAGTTGAGGGTGTGTTGTGCATAGGGGAAATGAATAAAAAAGACAGTGATCTTATCTGTGTCATTTGTATTTATCTCTCAGTGAATACATGAGATTTGCTATGGAGACAGCACACCAGGTAATGAGAGCTAAAGTATTTTGATTTGTAAAAGTATGAGTTTGCAGAGAGAGATTTTATGGCTGGAAATTCAAGGACCCAAGCATTCTGAGATAATATTTTGTTTGAGGGAGAAAGACAATCATCTTCTGGACTGAATACTTCTGACACATATAAAGGTGGGGGTGGAAGGGCAGGGAGCAGGGGTGGAAAGAGAGTAAATATCAAAGAGACAATAAGTGTTTTTCCCTTTTTCTCTGAAAATCCATTCTCTCTAGGTGAATAGGTCTTAGGGGAGTCCCAATCCAGAAAACGAAGAGGGGACCCAGTTGCCAAAGCATGATCAGTTTGCTGATTGAGTTTATACCTGGCAGCTCTGCTGCCTTGCTTGTCTACACCATTCAGTGTCAGTATAGTAGTCTTCCTGTCTCTTGGCAGAGAGGTGCTGAGCTAAGGCTACAAAATGAGATTTAAGATTTTTTAGACATGGCTAATGTGTTTTTTTGTTTTGTTTGAATTCACTTATTTATTGGGAAGGAATGATTATGGTGATTAAGATGCAAGAAAAAAACATCAATAGAATATTTCAAAATATACATAAAATAACAAAAAAGTTCAGAAGGAAATGCTAACAAAAAGCATGGTTGCTTCTTGACCCTGCTCAATTTAATATCCATCTAAAAAAACAATGTATAATAGAAGCTGATAGGTTCAGATCCAATCCTTTCCATTGTATATTGAAATTTTGTTTAAGCAATAAAAACACTTTGAAAAAATAAGTACTTTTAGAAAAAAAAGAACTAGTTGACTTCTGGGCTGTTTTCTGGAAATTATTTCATAGGCACTTACCTTAAAAATAAGTCCCCTTTTAGTGCTCTTTCCTTTATATCAAAGTGTATCTTGCAGGCATTAAAGCAACAAAAAGATTAAAATAAATACTACAAAGTGGAAAGAGACCATATTCAACATTCGAAACATGCAAATTTAATTACTTTCTGGACTTCATTTCCCAAGATATGCTGGGTAGCATTGGGGTTTCCAATTCTTACACTTCCATCACATACTCACCAAATGTGCAGTAAAGCAGGCAGTGATGAAGGACTGATTAGAGAGATGGAGAATCTTGGTCGCATCCTTTAGGACATAGATGTTGCCAAAGTCGATTTTGTCAGGAAACACATTGACCACAGGGCCTTCCCCAATACTCTTTAAGTGGATAGGCTGTGTCCCAGGAGAGGGAAAGAACAGAGAGAACACTGACAATGACTGACCCATGATTTTCATCCAGATTGTAAATTCTTCACACAAGGGCCTCCATCCCTTCTCGCCGGCTCCAGCCCCGCAAGAACAAGGAACCCTGGGCTCCCGGATCAGCCCTGGACAAGGCCTGGATTCTGTGGCTAGCCCAAGTGCCAGGGGACATATCTTAGGAGAGCGTGGTCATATCCCCTCTCCAAGAAGCTTCCGGGCTTCCCTGTGGCTGTGAGGACCACGGAAAACCTCCTCTGTTTGCCATTCCCAGCTCTGTCTGCAGACCAATAACTCGAGTCTCCTTTGTATCCTCACTGTTCCCCTGTGATGAGAACGACCTCTCTTGTCACATTCTCTCTGTAGGGAGCCCATCTCAGGGGTCAGCTCCTACACGAAAGCCTTTTTTTGGTCCTACCTGTAGCTGGTGCATCCCCCTACCCTTGAGTCATTCTGTAAATACATCACACAAGTTGTTTCTGCTCAGCAAAGTGCAAGCCTCTATTTGGCTTTTGCAGCCCCAGGACCTAACCCGAAAGTTCTGGAAAATTCCCTGACCATTTAAATTTCCCAATGTGCCTCCAGGATCAGTTTAGGGCAGAATTGGGCTTCTGCTTCCTTCCTTTCCAATGAATCAAGTATTCTTTCCACAATCACAGTCATTCCACATCCAGGCAGGCAATATTCTTCAACAGTACAGAGAGCAACATCTGCTCCTCCTTCACTGGCTAATTCTGCATATGAATATGAGGTTTTAAAAAAGGGGGAAATGTCAGGCCCCCATGCACCAGCTCCCTAAGAAGCAATGGGGGAGATATAACCGTGTCTGGAATAGTCGAGTACATCCCAAGGACTAGTATTCTGCAACCATCTGAGTTGTGAGTCTGACTTATAAAATGACTAAGGTTAACCATACAGATGTCTCAAGAAAATAGCAGCGTCAGAAAGAGCAGACTCTCTCTGAAGAGAGATTGTTTTTGAGTGCCTGGAGATAAGTGGGCTCATGTCAGGATTTTCAATAGACTGTTCAGATATATAAGGCTGAAGAATTCACTGAGATCAGTTAACGTTTGTATCTTTGAGGGTTTTAGGCAAATGAATGCAAGAGATAACAGTAAAACGTTAGAAGAAAAAAACCTGACACTATGGACAGCAGGATCTAAGTGCATTTGGAGATGGTGGCAATTTCTTTAAATAGGTGCGAATAGCTTTGACTGTTAGGGAGAAAAGTCTGTCTTTTCTGGCTTCTATTGGGATGCTGAAGAACTCTATGATTCATAAGTGAGATAGCTCCTATGGCATCTCACATTCAAAAAGCAAAATTGCTGAGTGATTATTCTGATCTCAGCAAACATGATCACTTGTAGAAAACGTAAACTGATAGCTTGGTCCTTTGTAAGTGAAGGATAAGCCACGGGGGTTAGGGATAAAAGTTATCCCATCCCTCCCTCAGATTAGCATTAGGCTCAGTAAGGATGAGTCTCACATTTAGAGAGCACAGATTGGAGAGCCGAAAGGGACTTCAGGGGTCACTGGCTTCAAACTCCTTGCACTTTACAGAAGAGAAAATCAAGTCTCATGATGCAGAAATCTGTCAACCCAGGAATATATGGAGCCCAGAGAACCCAGAAAGTTGTTGACTGAAAGTGATTCTAGCGAATACATATGATAAAAGAATATAAACCTCTTTTTTTGCCCACCTGCATAAGCAGTTATGGAGAACTTATTCTTAGCAGAGGCCCCATAATCATATTTTTCTCAACCTGCAACTCAAATGAAAAACTCTAGAATTGCTGGAAGCTAGAATAAGATAAGAACTTGCATGCTGGGGATGGCCAATAGCACAGAAAGTTCTAACCCTGTCTCTGTGCCTGGATAGAACAACGCTTGTTCGCTTTTCCCTTATTCTCACCAGTGGCGGGTCCTTGCTCCCAAAGATGGAGATGTACACGGTGCACTCGTATTCTCCAAGGATCTGAGTCTCCAGGACCACCATTAACTCCACTGTGCTCCGGGGGTTGATAATCCCACAAGGGCTTGGGCTAGAAAAAAGTACAGTAGGTGGCTCCTCATATTCCTAGAGGGGAAGGAGAGAGAAAACCCAATAATAATTCAGTAATCAAGCTTAGTCATCAATGGAACATAAATATTATTATTAAAAGTTTTTGAAACAAAAGACAACATCTAAAAGCTATTAAAGCTTAAAATAACACTAAGACATTTATTTCTGAGATCTTGTGCATGGACCATAAGAGACTGTTAAGATTTTCTAGATGATGGCCCTACTTACTAATTATCATGAGAACTAATTCTCTTAGCTTTGTGTCAACTGCAAATTTGATAAACACTTCATTTATGCCTTGATAAAGCCAGATAAAAATGTTGATTAATATCAGATCAAGCTCAGATCCTTCAGACACTGATTGGAGAGGATCTAGCAAGTTAACATGGGACCATCAACATCTATCCTTTGGGTTTGGCCATCAAACTAGCTCCAAATCCATCTAATTATATACCATGATCTAATTCCTGTCTCACCATATTTTCTTTAATAGTAGCATAAAAAAATAGTATCAACTGTTTGCTAAAGCCTAGTGTGTTCCCCTAATATACTAGTTTAGTCATGCTGTCAAAAGAAGCTAAGGAGGGTAGTCCTTCATGACTTCCACATGACTTCCACTATGAGGTCTCTTGTTAAACACCTTTGCTTTTTCTTGGTATTCACTAATCATCTCTTCAATAATCTGTTTTAGAATTTTCCCTATAAACTGTAGTCAAGCTCACTGGTCTATGACTGGCTAAATTGTTCTGTTGTTTTTCACCTCCTTTAAATTAAGCCCCAAACTGCACATTCCATGACATCTCTCCTGTTTTCCAAGATCTTTCAGATGTAGCTAACTGTGACACAGTCATCTCATTTGTTAAATTTTTTATGATGTCATTCCTCTAGACTTCAGGTGATTTGGACTGATCAAGAACCACTGGGTGTTCTCTGAGTAACTTCCTTATTTATCTTGAGTGTTTCTCAAGGACATTGTCCCTGTCAGAGAAAAGAGAAGGAAACTAAGAAGGGGCTGGAGCTGGAGAGTGACTACTAAAGGAAGCCTTACTTCTCCAGAACTCAGTTTCTGTCTAAAAACGAGCAAGTGGATGAGACTAGAGGATTTCTGAGGTCCCTGACAGCTCTAAATCTCCCATTTCATCAATAGGTTCTCTTAGATCTGAATTTCTACATTCTCTACCGTCCTTCTGAACATGCTTCCATTTTCCAGTGTCCTTCCTAACCAAAGACAATGTTCCATTTGTGTTCTGGCTGCTATAGGAATTTGGTGACCTATTACATGCTATGACTTGGACATTGTACTTCTTCCAAGGTAAGATGAGCTTCTTAACAGCTGGGTCTCACAGTGTGCAGGAAGATCATTTTATGTTTATACCCCCAGGTCTTTTTCCCATGAACTGCAAATTTAAATCAAGTCTCCTTTCCAATATACTTGTCCAAGTGCTTTGGAAAAAAACCCCAAACACTAAAGGGAGAATTTCCCATTTAAAATCTGTGACATTTTATTTTCTTCATTTGGGCCCATTATTCCAGCCTGTTGATATCCTTTTGAACTTCTTAACCAAAAGGGTTTCTTTCTAGACTAACAAAAGGTTAGATAGCCTTAACATATGAAGTCACACTGACTTCTTTTCCCTTTTAACTTTCTGTCCTGGACTGGCTCTAACTTTCCAGCCTTGCCATTCCCTTCATGAATGTTAAACAATTGCATCTACTTAAGCAGCTCAAGCCAAGGCCGTGGTCAATCAAACCTTCTGACCTCTCATGACCCATTAGTTTTATGCAGTTATCTGCAGCTTCACCTTCTGCCTGCTCCTTTAATTGGTCCTACAACTTCTTCACCAAAGTAATTTTCCTGGGACTTCAATGACAGCTGCACCTGCAGATGTTTACTCCCACAGCTGGAGGGCCAGCTGAAACCTTCCCTAGGTGCTCCTGAAACTGAAAGCGAAGATTAGAGGGCACCACATGTCAGGGAACGAGGTGATTTGGAACAATTTTCTTTCTCCTTGAAGGAGTCCTGAAAATCTGCCAGGGAGGGAGGTAGAGATGATTAGAAAGAGATGGAGGTAGACAGAGACAAAGGGAGAAGGAGGGGGAGGAGACAAAGACAGGGACAGGGACAGAGTAACTCACTGGTAAGAGAACTCCATAGCATCCTGGGAGGTCATCATCATTCACAAGCTGCACCTTTCTCTTGTAAGGGTATTTCAGGAAACAGTACCCATAATTCAGCTCCGGATTAACCACACGGAGCTTGGGCACAACGCACCTACTCCAGAAAGAATATTAAATAAACCAAAAGAATGGAGAGCTTGTTTATTCCCAGATTATGCAGAGAAACAAGCACAATGCATTTGTCATTGTCACTTGGGACCTCTTCCCCGATAACTGCATTAATCATTTTCCGTTTTTCCTCCTCCCCTCCCCCAACCTTTAAAATCTATACCCTTTGGGAAGGGATGCTGGGAGAAATTGTCCTTCTACAAGACTGTACTCTGTCAGTGTCAGTAAAGCTCCAATTTCCTGTCATTTCCCCCTTTTCAGCCTTCTTGACTCCCGGCCTCCTCAGGGACAAACTTGCTTAGAATCACTGGTGGTTCTCTCCACTAATGGGACGCCTGCCCAAAGGCCCAGGTAGTGTGCCATCCCTGTGCCCCCTGCCCGGCTCAGGAAGGGCTCGCCCAGCTACATCCCAGCTGGCAGAAAGCCCTCCTGCTGTCTAAGTGACCCACATTCCAATTCCTCTGCAGAACAGCAGAGTCCAACAACTGGCACTGCGAGAACTAGCAAGAGACCTGACTTCTTTCATAGTTTGAAAGAGTTCCTTCTCCAGGAGGTAAGCTTGTCCATTTCATGACATCATTCTGGTCTTTGATTCCCCAGATGGACTTTTTTTGTAATCAACTTTTTCAAAGTTTCAATCAAAGATCAACATTTTTAAAAATTTAACTTATTTCATGGCATTTTTACTCTTTCCATGGTTAACTATATGACATAAGTTAATAAGTTTGGATTTGGATGCAGGTTGCTTGGGGAGGGCAATTGGGAGAGCAGGGAGGTTGATGTTTCTCTTAAGTACGGATTTTGGAATCACTGAGAATCAGGACAAGATGGGGTCTTAAGAGATGATCTGGTCCAACTCTATATTTTTGCAGGGGAGGAAGCTGACACAAGGGAAAGGAAAGACTTTCTCCAAGATCACTTATCTGTCCGCATTAGAAGCAGAGCTGAGACTCCACACCCGAGTCTCCTGACTCTCAGTCCAGAGTGTCTTCCTTTAGGCCACACTGCCTCTCCATTTTACAAGACAACACTGAGCTTAGGGATTTGGTCCATGGATCTCAAAGAAAAATAACACTCCGTTCCTCAGCACCCAACAGACTAAAGTTATTCTAGTTTTAATCTAAAAAGTTAGACTGACATGGATAAGGGACAAAATTTCACATTTAGCTCAATATTTTTTCTGTAATTTGCTAAAATATCATTAAAGCAGCCTTCAGGGTAAATTAACTGTGTAAAAATCTGATCCTGAGGAAATTTGGAGTAATCCACTTGCCACATGCAACCAAAGGGATAATAGCAAGTCCTCCAGGAATCTCATAGGATCTCAGAACCAAGACTTTTTATTTTCAACACCTCATTGATTGTTGGCCAGTCAGAAGCTAATGAACATGGAATCTTCCAAGACTGACCCATGTAAAGGAGAGGGAATCAGAGCTGCCTGAGGTGGATTTGGCCACTCTGAATGAAGATCATTCTGTTTTTCTCTCATTTCTTGCAAAAACAACAACAAACATTGTGCTTGGTTAGTGGGTGGGATCCTGAGCTGGTCCTTTTTTTCTGCTGGGATAAACCAGTGAGGTTTTGTCTTTTTAACTTTCCCTCCCTCCTTCCGCCAAACCTCCTTATACTGTCAAGTCTAGTCCCCCAGCTTCACCATTTCCAGGCCATCCTTAACTCTTCACTCATGCGCATCCCACACACCCAAACCACTGTTAAATGCTGGCCTTCTAACACCTGCAGTATCTGGCCTCTTTCCTGCCCTCAGTCACACGCCTCGTTCAGGGCCTTGCATCTGCCCCGGCAGTGCCCGTCTCTAAATCACTCTTCCCCCCTCACACATGTAATTGCATATGCTTAGCCACGCGTGTGTTTTCTTGTTCACCCGGATTGTGAGCTCCCCAAAGGGTGGCCCTTTTGTTGTGATACCCTAGGTACTTAGAAAAGGCCTGGTATAGAATAAATATTTATTGATCGACTTTTCAAGACAAGGCAGGGCAGAGCAACCAGGAATTCTTCAAGCGAAGGAAAAGCTTATTCAAATTATTTTCAGGACTACACTTGATTTCATACAAGCCTTAGGCATGAGTAAGAACTTTCTCTTGTTGTTGTGTCATCTTTAAGTTACATTTGTGGAGGGATTCAAAAGAGACCTGAAAATCTGGCGACCCAGAGATACAATAGCATTATCTCAGTTTATTGGTCACCATCGCCCTTCATGGCAGGCTGAACTTTCCACAGATTTCACAGTCCTTGAATATTAATTCAAGAGGGTCTCATTATTTCATTTCAGCTCAGTTTAAAGTATTTATTAAATGTTTATTATGTGCCTATAATGGCTAAGACTTTGAAACACTTTTGGGGACACAAAGACAAAAATAAAAGTCTCTGTTCTTAAGAAGCTTACTTTCTATTGGGTGAATGTAATAAGTGGAAAGAGAAGTGAAATCCTTTTAGATTTTTTGTAAATTGAGGGTAAATTGAGGAGCAGAATCCACTAGTAGAACAGGGAGATCCCTTAAGGATTCATGGAGGAGGTGACCCCTGAGCTGAGCCTCCAAGAAACAGGAGCCAAGTCGAAACAGCACGTGGAAAGGCAGAAGGTGGAATTTGAGTTTGGGGAATAGTCATCTGGCTTGGCTAAAATAGAGAATGCATGAAGGGGAGTAACAGAAGAGGGCCAGCCAGGTCAGCTTCCGCCACACTGAGTTTGGAGTTTATGCCAGAGGCAACAGAGGAAGCCGCTGGTTCTTCCTGAGCAGGAGCTTATGTGGACCCCTTCGGAAGAATAAGTTGGCAGCCATGGAGAGAATGTCTTAGAAACAGAAGAGAGGGGAGATGGGGGAGTCTGGGGGAGACTACAGAATAAGTGAGAAGGGATGAGGAGCTGGTCCAGCATGGGAGAAGAAGGAGGGGATCGAGGCAAGAGACAATATGGAGAGATGCTGGGCCATTTATTGCCTATGGGGATGAGGAATGGATGCCGCCATGTTTAGTGAAGCTCCTGAGGGACTCACAAAATGCTAAAGGGCTTGGAGGAGGGGTGGCCCCGGGATTGGGGGTGGAATCAGTTCCACACTGGACATGTGGAAGTTGAGACCTGACAAGACATCCAGGTGGAGCTGTGAAAAAGGCATGATCAGTTGAGAAAGAGTTGTTTAATCCAAGGTAGTTCATGCAATTGAGTTTGTGCAATTTGGGACCTTTTAGGACCTCGGATCCCTTACTTAGAAATTAGAGTAATATATGATTTCAAAGGTTCCTTCAGTTCTAAAAGCCCTAGGGTTCTACAACACTGCATCACTCAGTAAGCATTTATCAAGCGCCTCCTATGCACCAGTCAGTGTGCAAGGTTTTGCGGATACAAAGACAAAAAATAATGCAATCCCTGCCTTCAAGGAGCTTACATTTTATTAGGAAAGATGATATATACACACATTAATATATAAAAATGTTTTTAGAAAAATATAGCTGCATGTATTTGTAATACAAGGGGCAGCTCGGCAGCTCAGTGGATAGAATTCTGGGCCTGTCATCAGGGAGACTGAGTTCTAATCCACCTCAGAATCTAGCTCTGTGTCAGTTAACCCTTGTTTCCCTTCATGGAGGAGAAAATGGCAAACCACTCCAGCGTCTTTGCTAAGAAAACCCCCGGACTACATGCTCCACAGGGAGATGAAGAGTCAGATGTGACTGAACAATAATAGCATTTATAATATATGTGTATATATACATAAATCCAAGGTAATTTGCATGTGGGGAAGGCACTAGCAGCTGGGGAATCAGCATTACATAAATGTATGTATACATATATAATATATATTGAAACGAAAAATGTATTTCATATATAAATATAAATCCCCCTTTTGTCTTCTCTCCTTCATGTTAAAAGGTAAGCTTCTTAAAATGTTTGTCTTGACCTAATTGGGGGTTGATAACAGAATGTGGGGATCATGAAATTATAATCTATTATCAATAAATGTTTGGTTGGTATCTCTATTTACCTGGAATTGTGTAAAAATTTCTTGGGTGAGAAGGAATTACGAGTGGTGTAAACCCTGTGTTAAGAGAACCTCAGCTTCAGGGAGTCAGTGTGCAAATGAGCTGGGATGGGATGAAACCAGGATATATTCCCACCATGGCGAAGGACCTGCCCGCATCCCCAGGATATCCAGGCAGTACAGAAGTTCAAACGAGCTACTCTAATGGGCTACTAGAGATATGGGACAACATGACAAATGTCTGCAAGTCTTTATGGACGATGACATCCAAGAGGAGGTCTCCCCTCCCTGGAAGCTCCCAGCTGAGGCTAGGTGACAACATATCAGGGTTACTGAGCAGGAGATTCACTTTCAAGCCCTCGGAGAATTAGATGCCCTTGAGAGCCCTTCCAATTGTGAGAGTCTGGGGGTTTAGGAACACTTAGAATGCAATTTATTAGCCTTTTGGCTCTCAAGGGCCCTTGTGGCAGTCTGCTGAAGACTGTGAACATCTTCTTAGAATAAAGTTTCTGAATAATTGAAGAAATGTTAAATTTCAGTTAAAGAAAAGTGAAAATAAAGATGTTTTTCCCCCCATTCAAGTTCATGGCCCAGGAGCAGAGGCTCGGACCTAGAATGCCATTTTATTTAATGACCTTTCCACTGTGGAGAAGAAATGGGCCATTCTTACTGTTGGATGATATAATATTCTCAAATTTAAAAGATAGCAACTGTTCATCTCTTTTATGAACTCTTTCATGGAGCACTTCTGAAAGTCAGTCAAAGTAATGGGTGCTATTGGTTAAATGCTTTAAAATGCAGACATTACTTCCCTTAATTATGCTCCAAGTGCTTTCTAAGTATTGGTTTGTCATTATCAGACTAAGTCCAAAGGGACTTATTTCCAAAGGGAAATGGTTGTCGGGCTTATTGGGAGCCTAATCTGGTTTGACTCCAGCCTTCCGGAAGGTGAGTGATCCCTACTGAGACTGGGGGCCAAAGCTTATGAGTCCCAGTACCTTGCTGTGATGAGGAGTGCCAGTACTTCCTCCCCAATGCCCTCTACATCCACCACGAGAGCCAGCTGGTACTTCTGCACCGTGTTGGAGCATAAGGTGACCTGGTGAGAAAAAGGGAGAAACCCACCTTGAGCTTTTTGCAATAAGAAGGAGGTGACAAAATTGGAAGAGGATAGTATGAATCAGTTCAGCTCCTAAGAAATCTGATCTCCATGCCCTACTCTGACTAGAGGGATCAATCCTAGACGTATTTATTAAATTCTTATTATATTCCAATTCAATTTAACAAGCATCTCTATTAATCACTTAGCATATGTAAGCACAGTACTGGGTGCTGGGAATATAAAGATAAAACTGTCCCTGGCCTCTGAGAGCTTACTATCTTCTGAGGATGGGACACAATAAGTATACTGATTGGTAAAAATAAATAAATATATATAAATTCCCAGAAATTTAGAAGGTCCCTCAGCACGGCCTTTACATTTACAATTGCTAGTGTCCCTCTCCTATATCCAACAGTATAGAACCCTGAGCAGTGCAGAAGAGAGCAGGGATTCTTAATGTAAGTTTGGTTAACTTGTTCTTGAAATTTTTTTGGAAAACTATATTCTAATACAAATTGTTTTCCTTTGTAATTGCATTCATTTCCTCATTTTCATTTCAAAATAGTCTTCTGAGAAGTGATCCACAGGTATCACTAGACTGTCAAAGGATTCATGACAACAACAACAAAAAGCTTAGAGGATCTTAAATAAGGCTCTTGGGGAAATGGCTCCTATTTAAAGAGGGGTCCTAAAAGCTAAAGCTGAGAAATTTCCCAAGGGCTAATCTCAGGATCTTATCTAGCCAGTGATTTTGACACTGGGTCTTGGATATGCTGTCATGAAATCACTTTGTAATTATTTAAAGCCTTTTCTGCTTTGTTGTTTTGAAATGGGTTGTTCAAGAAAAAAAAATAATGGGTTTTTTGTGAAATAGCTTTCAGCATGAGTTAAGAGCTTTCATAGCAGAGTCTAATAACAAACATTTCTGGTAGCAAAAAGGGCCACAAATAAAGCCAGACAAATGATCAGGTAAAGAACAATCTACAATCAACAGTAAATAGTCGTAGTTTTCTTTAAATCTTGCTCTAAAGGATTATCATCATTCAAAAATAGGCTCAGAGCTTGTAAGAGCATCCAGTCCAGCCTGCCTGAGGAATCTGAGCCCCAGAGTGATTAACTGATTTGCTCAAAGGTACAAGATCACAGACTGTCAGGGCTGGAATCTCAGAGCTCATGCAGTCCAACCTAAAACAAGTGTCCTTTCTAGAGAGTCCTCAACAAAGGGACATTCACTCAAAGACCTCTGGTGAGCAGTTTCCATCACTTCCATAGGTTCCCAGCCCCGAATTGAGTAGTTGTATTGCTAGGAATTGTTCCTTACACTGGATTCTCTCATCCCCACCCCACTTCTGCAACTCCGGCCATGTCTCCTAACTCTGGTAGTTCTGCACCTCAGCAGGACAAATCTCCTCCTCCTCCCACGTGACAGTCCTTAAAATCCTTGAAAAGAGTCATCAAAATTTCACCACCTCTCCCTCAACTGCTGACCTTGTGGCCAAACAGTAGCAAGCTCCATTGCAGGGGAGCAGAAGGAGAAGGATAAATGTCGGCCGTGGGTGCTTTTAAAATTAAAATGTAATTCCTGACTTGCTCTAGTCAGACAGAAAGTGATCTGGACCCAGGTTCTCTATGCCCCAGAACCAACATTCTTCCCCATAAATCACTGTTTCCTCTGGACAATGTTTTCCATTGAAATTGATGTCCACCAACATTCTCAACCTAAGTTGATATTTTTATACCACAGGAAACAGATCCTTCTCCCCGCCTCCATTTTAAACTATAAATCCCTAAATTAGGGAAACCAATACTAACCATCCTTCCCAGGTCTTTTAGGATCTAAGCATAGGGATAGCGATGGCAAGATCTGCTCTTCTCTGGGTTAAAACTCCTAGTTCATTCAGCTAATCATCGTGTCACTGTTAATTTTGTCCCTTCATGCTCTATACTCATTGTTCCCTTTCTCTCTGTTAAACTAAACACTTTCAACTCCGGTCATTCCTACTCTAATATGGTGTGGCCCTTCAGCACGATGGCTGCCCTTCTCGGACATGCTCCAGCTTCTCAGACTCTTCCCTAAGATGTGCTGCCCAGAAGTAAATACTTTAGATGTACTCTGAGCAGGGCAGAACAGCAGAAATATCACTTCCCTTTTCTGGAAACTTTGGTTCTCTTAAATGCTACTTAAGACTGAATTAGTTTATAATCCACAAAATCCTCATATCTTTTTTTACAGAAATGTTGTAGAATTATATCTTTCCTACCTTGAATTATAAATTTTTTTAATCCAAGTGTAGGATTTTATATTTATCTCTATTAAATTTTATCTTATGAGATCCAATCCAACATCCTGTTAAATCATGAGCTTTCTGGATATTGATTCTCATCAACATGTTAGCTACATCTCCCAGATTTGTTTATTCATTCTCAAAATCTCAAAATGATGGCATTCATCCCTTTATGTAAATGAGTGATGAAGATGTTAAAAAGTAAATAGAGAAGCTTCCCTGCATGATGGCATTAAAGGCACATTATAATGATTTTTTAATTCAACCAGTTCTAAATTTGCCTAACTCTACCATCAACTAAACCATTTCTCTCCATCATATCCCCAACACTATCATGAAAAACTTTGCTGAGCTAACTCTTGGTGGTAATGATGACTCCTTCTTCTTCCAGATGCTCACCAACCACCCCTTTAATGCTGTTAATGGCATTTTGTATCCAGTTAGTAACAGGCTAAAGACTGGAAACCAGGAATCCTGACTCCTTTATTCATCTGCTATTCTTTCCTACTGCACCCTACATTTCTGAGGTTGCTAGACTCAGTGTTTTTTTTTTTAGCTGAAATCATGTTTTAATTTTAAAAGCACCCAAAATGGGCATTCATCCTTCTCCCTTAGCGAGCATGTCTGCAGCATGTTACTACTACTGTTTGACCATGAGGCTTAAATCAAGGTACCACCACTCAGTCAGGAGTCAGTTACCCTAAAAATGCAAGAAAAATGTCTTAACAATCACTGATGTTACAGATATAGAGTGGACAATGTCATCACTTTATCCCCTGAGCTTAGGCCCATGGTTGGATGATTAAATAACCTGGGAAGGGTTGTTAGTATTGATCAATCTGTTTCAATAACATATGGATTTAAGTTTTGAAGTGGGAGCAGGGGGAATGATCTAGTCTCCTGCAGTATAAAAACATATCAATTTAGGTTGAGATTTTTCTGATGGTTGGTTGGACCTGTACAATGTCACAAATAATAGAACATCAAACTATCTGTTTGACCTACGGCAGGTCAAGAAAACTTTCTTGGGCCTCAGCTTTTTTCATCTTTAAAAATAGGAGTGTTGCACTGAGCTCATCTAAAGCTCCTAGATCTGTGACCCGATTCAATAGGCTTCAATATATTTGATTGAAAACCCACTGTCACAGTATAAATAGCACTATTTTTTAAAGGTGGATAATCTGTTTACTTCTAACTTATTTTTTCCCTAGGGCCTGTAGGGACATAGCCCAGTTTTCAAAGGGAATACCAGAGGAAGAAAAGTTGATGTCTGGAATCAATGTCCATTCACCCTTGGCAAGATACTATGAGTCCTGGGATGGTCTGAAGCTGACAATCTTAAGAAATCAACTCTTCCCAAGGTTTTGCAAGGGTTGGTGTTAAAAAAAATTATCCTTGCATGTTTTAAAAATAAAAAGCTTCAATTAAAAAAATAAAACTAAATGCAAAATAAGAAAAAACAAAACAAAACATTGTCATGTCCCTGATAGAACATCAGGGAGGATTCAAAATATATAATAATAAATTTCCATTTCAAGAAAAAAAGAAAGAAAGCAACAGTTCCTCCCTATCACAGAGAAGATTCTGCATAGTACCCGAACAGCAGTAAATCCCTGGGAGCGGATGGTGCCCGAAACGGGGTCAATGGTGAATTCTCGTGGTTTTATTGCCGGTGAACTTTCATTCTTCCATGATGATTTTTTGATGTCCAAAGTCTGCTCCAAACTTGTCACACTTGGTTCTCCGACGCCATCACCAGGGACACGGAGTTTAAAGGTCATGGGAATCAAGGATGTGTTATTGAGGGAACAGGTCAAAGTACGAGGAAACCCTGGAAAGCAAAGTGAGAGAGGAAGAGGGAGCGCTCACTGGATGCACAGAATTCACAAGGAGTGCATGGGATGCAGGAAACTTGGAGACAGTGTGCAAAGCCAGCCCCTGGTACCTCCTCACCCCACTGGTGCTCCGGGGCCTCAGTCTGCCCAGCTGTAAAAGCAGCGGCAGCCTCTGAGCCCCCCCCCCCCCCGGCTCTAGTTTTAAGATCCCCAAATCCCTCTGCTTTAATCTTCAAAAGATAACCACAGAGGACCGCTGCTTGTTGTCCATGTTCCCCTAGGCCTTAGCTATTGGACACTTAGTGGGCTCTCCCTGCCAAAGCCGCATGTCCCTTCTAGGACAGGGTCGGGAACATTCCCTCTGACTATTGTTTTTGGTGGGTGGAAAGCCACTGTTGTACTGTGTGTATATATATGTACACGCATATAAAGCATCTTGTAAACCTTTTAATGTACCTGATTATTGCAAGTTCCTAAGCTCCAAGGGGCAAAAAGGGCCTAATATGTATAGATCAAGACACAAAGTCCAGACTGTTTTACAAAGCAAATTGTGACTGCCTTTCTAGAGCACTGAGGATTCTCCAGACTTGCCATATAGAAAACAAGTTCTATTTTGTCAAACAGGGTTGAGCTCAATTCTTAATGAAACACAAATCAGTCTGGGGGAAAGGGCTCCTAAGCCCAGTCAAAGGCCCCCTTTGCACCGAGCACACTCAGAAGGCCAGATGCTCACCCTTTCAGGGAGTGCCAGAAGGCCTGGGTTAGAAATCCATGGCTGCTAAGTGTGAGAAATCCATCTCCACTAAGTTGGGCTGCTAGCAGGGGAGCCAGCCAAGTGTGATAACGGGGCCCCCCACTGAAAGGTGAAAAAAAGGTGAAAAAAAGGTGAAAAAAAGGTGAAAAAAAGGTGAAAAAGGGACAGCTCCTGCTTTGGAGGCAGCCTGGTGGGGCAGAGGGGTATGGGGGGAGATAGAAGGTTGGGGACAAGCATCAATCCTGCCCTCTTGGGCAAGGGGCAACGTGCTTGTAAGGTGTGGAGAATAACAACACATCCACCATCTCCCACCCTGGGTTATCAGGACAGCCTTACCCTGATGTTTCTAGACTAACTCTTCATGTTCTGACCTTTTTTCTGGGTCACTATGATAAAACCCAGTCTGTGCAATTTTACAGGTGCCCCACAATTATTACTGAATTACAGCTAGAGGAAATTTACAGAAACAACACATTCCAGATAGTAATCAGTGGGACATCTGCTTCCAATAAGAAAGGGATGGCTAATTACCAAAAAATTCGTAGCAAATTCAATTTGTTTTCCTGGCTGCATATTCTGATTACTCATAATGGGCATATATTCCCCCCCCCCTTTTGTCAAAAAGCACACAGAATTATTTTTTTTAAAAAATCTCTTGATTTTTTTGGGGGGGATAAGATCTGGATTTTAGCAAAGACCGTAGCACAATCAAACTGCTATCTAAGCTGAATAAGATCTACCTGTTCATTGCCCCACTTTGTTTCTCCTCCTTAGACCCATGGTTTTGGTGCTATTTCAACGTGTTCAGAAATGATGCCCTGGCTGGAGATCCATGTATAAACGAACTGCTGTTCCCCTTTCTACCCAATGCCTTTTTTTGATCAGAGAAAATTATCCCACCCATATTATAGACAAGGAAATGGGGGCCAACAAGAATTATCATTTATCCATAGGTGAAAAATGGATATGAGAATCCAGAATTACATAGAACTGGGCCCTTTCTCAATCCCTGGCTTTGTACCAATTGCTGCTCTAGCAGCAGGATTCCTCAAGAAGGGACATGAAGGGAATGAGCATGAGACTGGCAGGGACAAGATGCTGGTTCAAATCCTGGCTCTGTTAACCATTATGAGTCCTTGTGTAAGTCACTTCCCTCGGCCTTCCACCTTCCCCCTTTTTTACCTTTAAAATGAGAGGACTTGGACTTGGCTAGATGATCTCTAGAATTCCTTTTACTTCTTTTTTTTTTTAAAGATTTTGATCCCTAAGAAAATCCCCGGTGACCAACAGGTCAATATGAAGCCTGAATGGGGATTCCCTACACAGAAGCCCTCCCCCTGGAGCCGAGTGCGACTTCTGGCTCCTTTTGGTGGGTGAGTCCCCCCTTGCTGAAGGGATTCTGTGGTTTCCTGCTCACTTCTCCTCCCCTTGGGCCAAGTAAGAGCTGAGCCACAAGCCACCCGGCTAAGAGAGAGTTAAAAAAGAGCAAGAACCAGTGTTTCCCCCTTGAAAGTCTGCAGAATTGAACGGGAAAGTTCTTGCTGCTGAGTGGCCAAGCCTCTTTCACCTGAGCTCCCTGGCTGAGGTCAGGAAGGTCCACAGGGAGCAGAAAGAAGCTTTGGGTTGCATAGATTCATTGGCAAGGGAGCAGCCCCATCCCCTGAAGGGGTCAGAGGTGAGCTTGGAGCCAGAGAAATTGCCTGTCCAGGACATCAAGGGGACTCCCCAGATTCCTCATTATAAGTCAATCAAATAGTAATTAATGCTTTAAACCAGAGGTTCTTAACCTAAGATCCCGAGTGGGTTGGGGATAAATTTCAGGGGATCCATAAACTTGGAAGGGAAAAAAATAATGCACCTTTATTTCAATATAATTGGTTTTCTTTGTAAAACAATGTGTATTATTTCATGCATTTAAACACGATTCCAAGAAGGGATCCCTAGGCTTCACTGGACTGCCAAAAGAATCCACAACACAAAAGAGGTTAAGAAATCTGCTTTAAAGAAACAAAGTTATAACCATAAATTTGAGAAAATATCTAGTTCTAGCAAAATGGTCACCTTTGGAAAAAAAGAAATTTAAATTATATAAGAAGTGTTTTTGAATTTTCTATCCTTTCTCTCTAGTGAGAACAATATAGGGTTTCAAAACAAAAGGAAAGAAAGGATAGAAAGGCTTTGGAAAAGGGAATGGGTTTTCTTGAGAATCTTGGGGCAGATAATTTTCTGCAGAGAATGATGATGCACCTCCAATCAATTCACCATTGATTTCACGTTTAAGCTTCGGATCATCTCTGAAAAGCCTTTTGTGGACTGAGCCTGGCTAGTCAAAAAAATCTGCATTTAAATGGATCCATTCTGAATGTGTGGACAGCTGGAGTAAAGTATGTTAGCCAGACTGATTTTCACAGGGGAAGAAAAGAGAACTGAGAGAAGAAAACTCTCGTGGCTCATGGCAACTAGGAAACTTGGAAATGTACCTGAGACTTCCTGGTCTGTGGAATTGTCATTTATATACTAAAGAAGACCAATAGGACAAATAGTTCTTTAATTCTCCAATAATTGTCCAAGTCAGCTTTTTTGTGCCACAGAAATCACAACACAAGTATGGAAACCTCAGAAGGGTGGAAGGTCATTCTCTGGAATCTTCGATTAAGAACCTGGGAAAACTTACCGAAAGAGACATCCCCAAAATCTAAGGATGGAACATTAAAATGGAAAGTCGGCCCAATGACACAGCCTCTGTATATGGGAAACAGAAAGGGAAAGAATTAACAAATCCATGAGTAACCTGAAGATCCCTGGTGATTGTTGCCATTAATGGGGCCCAGGGAAGGGTTACGCCTAACAATCACAGGCTGGCCCATGAGAGGACTCGACCTTACATGTCACTTGGGGAACAGCCATGGATGCCATAGGTCATTATTGCACCAACTCATTTAGTTGAAAAAAAAAAACCCAACAACCTCAGCAGAATTATGTCAAAATGGAATTACTTTGAGTGCTAAAGCACAAGAAATATAATATGCAAAATGTGAATTCACATCAAAAACAAATGTGTGGGGCTGTCCATTGTAAACAATATTCTAAATAAATAAGGAAATAAAAAAGTCTAGTGTAAGTTCCCACATAAAAGCCTTATTTTATGATTACGGATGCCTGGATATAGAAAAGTTTTGTTGCTAATGCACAATTACCACCATTAAACATTTGCTTCTTTGTAATAAACTCCTGGGTTTTTTTTGTACAATTGATTTAACCACCGGTATGCCACTGCCATTACAGGTTCATCAGAGGACCACTTTCCAGCCATCTCCAAACCATCTATGAGGTTTTATCTCTCCCTTCTCCCTTTATTTATGAGTCCTTGGCTGGGAAAAGGGGGAACACAACTTTCTGAGCCTGTTTCCTCATCCTGCAACAACCTATAAGCAGAACAATAATCCCTACCCTACCTAATCACAAAGTTATTGTGAGGATCCAATGAGATAGTACAGGTGAAACTCATTTTAAAACCAAATGACATCATGAAAAGTTATTAATATCATTAGTATCGAGGGAAGAAAATAATAGGAGTTAAAGGGGAAGGAGATTTAGAGATTGCCTAATCCAACTCCTCCCATTATTTTAGAGAGTAGAAAATCCAAGGTCCAGAGGAAGGAGATCCCTCAGGTACTAAGTAGCAGAACTGTGATCCACCACTCTTTAGAAAAGTACCTTAAAATCCAATAAATGTCTGTTAGATAAATGAATGAATGAATGCTGAGAGTCCCAGATTTTTTTTCCCCTAACTAAAGCAGCAATGTGCCCTGTGACTAATGAGATCGAGTGTTCATATAAAAGCAAAGGCTGGTAGGATAATTCACAGTCTCCTTCCTTGCTGAGGGAGTTAGAACATAAACAGAGAAAGGGCAGTTGATATAGAAAGCATCATTCTTCTAAATATTGGCAAACAAGGTCACTGAACTTGACTTAGCAGCTAAGTCACACACTGCTCTTTCCAAGGATAGCATCTATAGCAAAGTCCAGTGTTGCTTCCAGCTGACTGTGGGGGAAATGTTAGCACAAAGGAAAAAAAGACTTATTTTTTGTGTATTCCTATGGGGAGTAATGTTCCAGAAAACCGAAATTTTACCTATGTTTGAAGTCCTGATTCAAGCTCCTTACCTGATAGTCAGTTTCACAGGTTCGGGGGATCCATTGATACTGAATAGGAACTCTTCCTGGAAGTGCCCCAGGATGTTCGAACTGAAGGAAATCTGTATAGTTTGTAGGCCAGAAGGCTCCACGATACCTTCCTTGGGGTTAAAGATGAAACAGGATCCCAAAGGTGTTGTTGGAGGTTCCAAATTAAAGAGAGCATCAATGCTGCCTTTGTTGGACAGAATGGCCTACAGGAAGTGGGAGTGGGGGAGAGAAGGCAAGAATGAAAAGCTCTACAATGAATGCTTCTTTTCAAAGGTATGAACTGCTCTGTTTCCATAGAATCACTGGGTTGAGATGATTAAAGCAGAAAAAGTAACAGGAATTCTAAGCAAAGAAAGGTAGCAGGGAGAAAATGATACAAGTAATGCAGTGGTTCTGAAATGCTGTTTTCTGGGTCATGGTCCCCTTTCACAGTCTGCTTAAGCCTATGGACCCCCCACTTAGAACAACATTTTAAATGCATGACAACTAAATATATTGAAATACAGGTACCAAAAAGTTTGCTTTTTGAAAAAATTATTATTGACTCCTTGATGTGTGGAATATAAGAAGTCAAGAATAGGAAGCAGACAAATGCTGTTCTTATGTTTTATCTTAGGGCTCCATAAACATTTATGATAACCACACATTGATGGATGCTTTCTCTGAGACGCTTTAAATATGTTTTCTGACACTTTTGAAATAGGTGAGGTAGCTAAATATGCAGCCCTTGTCTTGTAGAGGAGTTAAATCACTGAAACCAGGAGAAAAAGCAAAGTTCCAAGAGCCCAAACTCATCACAGAAATGGTCTCACAGTGTAGGGCTTAGCTGGATCTCATACTTATTTAGAGGTAAATTGAACCGAATATGAAGATTCAGAATGACAAGGATTCTTTGTCCTATACTTCCGGCTTCACCCCCTTCAATGGTCTTTACCAATAATCTTGATGCAAACCCAAGTGTTCACAGAATTTTAAGGGAGGGAGGAACTTGCAGAACATCAGCCCAGCCTCCAAAGTGATCTCTCCCAGTTCTCCACTCAGACATTCCAGTCAACCTCCTGTCTAAAGCATTCTCATTTCTTATGTTCACGCTGTTCTCCTCCTCTCTTCCTTCTCTTCCTCTACTCCAAAGCTTGCCTGGTTCTTTAAGCCCTGGATCAAGGTTACTCTCCCATCGAGATTTCTCCCTCACTGGCCTCTGGTAACACTTGGGATCTCAGTTGCCCTTAGTAATCGGTGCCTTTTTGAGGTTTATGTTTTGTTTCCTCATCTGAAATGCAAGTTCTCTGGAGGTAGGAGCCATCTCCAACATGCTTTTTATTCTCGCTGGTTAAATCTTGTTTCACATATAGATGTTCAGCAGGGGAAGGGGATGGGCCTGTGCCTGTGACTGCACTGGTAAAGAGCTTTCAACGAGAAGCATTTATTCAGCTCTCACTATGTGCCAGGCACTAGGCTAAGCACTGGAAAGATAAAAGAGGTCAGAATAGGTTCCTGTCTTCAAGCAGCTTCCATTCTAATGGGTGAGGAAACTCCATCTAACAGGTCAGATCTGTTTCTTCTCAGAGAAGTGCCCGGGGGACACCAAGAGATTATGTGGCTTGTCATACACACATGATGTCTCAAAGGGGAATCTTAAATCTGAGGTTTCCTGGCTTCAAAGTCTGTAGAAATAGGTGAAATTCACCTATATCATTGAATGTCCATCTTCTTCCCTGAAAGATAATGCTCATTTTAGCTGGATAACTTATTCTTGGCTATAATCCCAGGTCCTTTGTTTTTCAGAATATTAGATTCCAGGCCCATTGATTCTTTAAGGTGGAACTAGGTCCTGGGTAATTCTAATTGTGGCTCACCGATGTTTAAATTGTTTCTTTCTGGCTGCTTGCAATATCTTTTCCTTGATATGATAGTTCTGGAATTTAGCCATGATATCCCTTGGGGATTTAATTTTGGGATCTCTTTGGGGGGAAGTGATCAATGGATTCTTTTGATGGCTATTTTACCTTCTGATTCTAAAATATCAGGGCAGTTTTCTTTCATGATTTCCTGCAAGATAATGTCTAGGTTCTTTTTTTCATCATGGCTTTCAGAAAGCCCAATAATCCTTAGATTGTTTCTCCAAGATCTATTTTCCAGGTCAGTTGTTTTTCCTAGGAGATATATTTTCTTCTATTTTTTCACTTTTTAGTTTTTGTTTGACTGATTCTTGAAGTCTTATTGAGTCATTCACTTCCATTAGTCTGATTATAATTTTTAGTGTATTATTTTCTTCCGTTACCTTTTTTTAACTCCTTTTGCAATTGGCCAATTAATTTTTTTTGTTCATTGTATTCTTTTTCCAGTTTTCCCATTGCTTCTTGCAATGATATCATTTCATTTCCCCATTTTTCTTCTCTCTTTTAAGATTCTTTATGCAATCTTTGAAGAAAGCTTTGTGAAATGGGGACCTGCTCATGTCTCTCTTTGGGGCTTCTTCAAATACTGTTCTTTCTAAATACACTATACCATGCTTCTGCTCAGTGCCTTTTCAGGCATAAAATGCTGTTATGATAGTGTAACTTAATGTAAGTTAGCTATTACTATAGCTCTTGAGCACAGAATCACAAAATGTTATGACTGGAAGGGAGTTCAAAGTCCCTTTTTGTCCAACTCCCCTATCTGATGCACAAAAGTACCTGACACCTAAAAGAAATGAAAAACAACTATCCTGTAAAATTGAGAATGATTCCAGATTTAATTACTGGCTGGACACTCCTGTCTGCTCCCATGGTAGAAAAGATGATGATGATGATGATGATGATGATAGTACTGCCTATTTATCACTCTTGAGCTCCTCATTTTCTTTCCTGAGATATCATGGATAGTATGTTGCCATCTTCTTGATTACCTCTCTGGTTTATCATTTTTACTTCAATTATTTGTGAAGTGATATTTTTCACTCCACCCCATCCCTGCCATTTTTCATAGATTTGAAAAATTTATTGTCTTCTTCATGATGCAACAGATACTACTTCCCATAAAAATTATTATTGCCCAAGGTCAAACAGCTAGCTTAATAGCAAATTCATACTAAAACCCAAGATTTTGACTCTTGGCCCAGGATTGTACATTGCCTGGGGTTTTGGTTTGCTTTTTCTGTATCTGCCAAGATCAGCACTAACTAAGGGCAACAGGTTAGTTATTCAAATTTGTCTCAAATAAAATAATAAATTGATACAGAGAGAAGTAATGAGGCATCAGCATTTAAAATGCAGAGAGAGCAAAACTTTCCTGTAAGAGAACACCTTACCTTGTCCTTCCCTGCCAATGTGTAGCTCTCAAAACACTCCAGTATAATGCACTGGCTCATTTAATATTGCTTCATTTTGTTGTATGTGTGTTTATTGTCAATGTTTGGTAATATTTGGAAGATATATGTTAATTAAGTTCATTTACTACATTTACAGAAATACTGTATGTATTTTGGAGCTGAAATGAAGGTTTTCCAATGGACAACTTATTAAGAAAGCAAGTTGCTCTGGAGGCAATTTTAGAAGATAATACTGGGATAAGGAAATGATTCTGATTATTTTGGATGGGTGTACAGTGATATTTCTACCTGTCCTATAAAGCCCAGCCAACTCAAACACCAGCCTCTCCATGAATCATTCACTGATCTCCCCACTTCAGGACTTTCCCCCCTTGACCTCACACATAACACTTTATTCTCTTCTCCTTTGATAGTAT
Source organism: Sarcophilus harrisii (assembly GCF_902635505.1). Lineage (NCBI taxonomy): Eukaryota > Metazoa > Chordata > Mammalia > Dasyuromorphia > Dasyuridae > Sarcophilus > Sarcophilus harrisii. The sequence goes on along the minus strand of NC_045427.1, from coordinate 37,827,180 downwards.
TATCATGTGAAATGTGTATTATAGTTGCCTGTTTTTGTGTCCAGTTGCCTTTTTAATAGCAGAGATTGTGATTTAAATTTTAAATCTTTTCCAATGTCTAGCACAGTGCTCTGAGCACAGCAGGCTTTTTAATAGTTCTGAACTGAATTCTAACTCTCTCGCCCTATACTTATTTCCCATTAAGTTGTTTTTTCTTTCAAAACCAGGGCATTACGGAGGCACTGCGAAGTTTAAGTGTTTCAGAAGAGATGGGCCTAAGAGTTTAGCATTGTGAAGCCCTGGATGGTTGGATCTTGTCCTTTGTTTGGAAGAGGACCAAAATGACAATCACTTTCTTGGAGTCAAGGAACAGTGTGTCCGGTGGTGGCTAATCAGACCAACATGAGCCCGAACCCTACCACAGGCTGGGCACAAATGATTCACATGAACATGAGGAGTGGAGATGTGTCTAAATTTGCACATCTCACATTTCTTTTGAACCAATGCAATTCTGCAAAGGGCTGGAGCTGGAGAGATGAGAGACAGCTTTACATCAGAGCCAAAGCAGCAAGGAGGAGGTGATGGTCCTCTGCTAACACACCTATCCGGATTACTTCTAGGTATGTACAAGTGACATTAAAATGTTGTCAAAGAGAAAAAGAAAATAACAAATGGTGCAGAAAAATAGGGACTCTATCTGTGGGTGAGTGTGAACCATTTTGGAAAGCCTTTTGGAACAATGCCCAAAGGGCTATAAAATGATATAACTTTTGATCCAGCAATACCTTGCTAGGTCTGTATCCCAAAGAAATCAAAGAAGAGGGAAATGTCCTATTTTATACAAAAAATATATAGCAACTCTTTTTGTAGTGGCAAAGAATTGGAAATTGTAGGGATGTCCTTCAATTGGGGAATGGCTGAACAAGTTGTGGTATACGATTGTGACGGAATACTATTCTGTAGTAAGAAATGACAGGCAGGATGCTTTCAGAAAAACTTGAAAAGATGTACATGAACTGATGCAAAGTGAAATGGGCAGAAGCAGGAAAAAACATTGTACACAATAACAGCACTATTGTAATGATAATCAACTGTGAAAGACATAGCTACTCTGATCAAGACAATGATCCAAGATAATTCCAAAGGACTCATGATGAAAAATGTTCTTCCTGCACAGAGAGAACTGATGAACTCTGAGTGCAGATTGAAGCACACTTTTTAACCTTTACTTTTCTTGCTTTTGTGTGTATTTGTGTTTTCTTTTGCAAACGTGGGAAAATATGGAAATGTATTTTGCATCACTTAATGTGTAAAACTGATATCATATTGCTTGCCTTTTTTAGGGAGTGGGGGAAGAGTTGGTAGGAGGGAGAGAATTTGGAACTCAAATTTAAAAAAATTAATGTAGAACTTTTTTACATGCAATTGGTAAATATTTAACAAGATAAAATGTTTTTTTAAATAATCAAAGCAAGAGCATCATAAAATGACTTTATGAGTGGCATTTTTACTTACCTCATAGCTATGTACTGATCCAACAAAAGCTTTACCAATATCTAACACATCAAAGTTGAAGATAGTCTTGGGTCCCATTCCTTCCCCTTTGATTCGAAGGGGCAACCGGCACTCCCTGCCTGTGAGGAGGAAAAATAAAATTTAAAAGACTATTCTCTCTATGTGCAGTCTGAAATCCATTTCCTCCAGTTCTGTCTGGCAGTTTGCTCCTCATAACCAGCCTCTCCGGTTTAGACAGGAGAAGAGAGGAGAGGAGAGGAGAGGAGAGGAGAGGAAACAGGAGAGGAGAGGAAACAGGAGAGGAGAGGAAACAGGAGAGGAGAGGAAACAGGAGAGGAGAGGAAACAGGAGAGGAGAGGAAACAGGAGAGGAGAGGAAACAGGAAACAGGAGAGGAAACAGGAAACAGGAGAGGAAACAGGAAACAGGAGAGGAGAAGAAACAGGAGAGGAGAAGAAACAGGAGAGGAGAGGAAACAAGAGAAAAGAAGAGAGGAGAGGAAAGAAGAGGAGAGGAGAGGAAAGGAGAGGAGAGGAGAGGAAAGGAGAGGAGAGAGGAGAGAGGAAAAAGAGAAAGAAAAAAGAAAGAAAGAAAGGGAGGGATGGAGGGAGGGAGGGAGGAAGGAAAGAAAAAGGGAGAGGGAAAGGGGGGAAAGAAGAGAAAGAGAGAGAGAGACAAAAGAAGAAAGGAAGGAAGAAGAAAAGAAAAAATAAATACCTAAACTCACTTTTTAGATTGAGAGAGAGAAGAAGAAGAAGAAGGAAGAGAAGGAGGGAAGGAGGGAGGGAAAGGGGGAGAAAGAAGAAGACGGAGAGAGAAAGAGAGGGAGGAGAGGAAGGGAGAAAAGAAAGGAAGGAAGAAGAAAGAAAAAAATAAAACACCTAAACTCACTCCTCTTCCCCAATTTTCTTCTCTGTAAAAGACAGCATCTTCCTTCTAATCATCCAGCTTCACAACCTCAAAGTTTTTCTCAACACCTCACTCTTCCCTTATCAGTTTACAAAGTTTGTTAATCCTAGATCCACAAATCTCTGGAAGCCATCCTCTTCTTTCTAGTTGTATCATCACCATCATTACCTCATGCTCAGACCCCCCCTACAATAACCTCTTCCGTTTCTCTTCCCTAAATGCCTTCCCACTCAAATCCATATCCCATGTGGTGGCCAAACTCATATTTATAAAGATCAGAAGTGACCATGCTACTTCTCTGCTTAATCAGCTCCTGTGGCACCCTCTTACTTCTAGGATAAAGTTCCAACTCCTCTGACATTTAAAACCTTCCACGACTTGCTCCAATCTCCCTTTCCGGCCTCGTTATGTACTGCTTCCCTTCATTTACTTCTCTATCCCCCAAAATGCCCTTCTCGCTATTCCTTACACACACCCTTGCACAAGCTGCCTCATGCCTTTCTTCAGAGTATCTCCCCTAGGTGGAATTCCCTTCCTTGGTCTTTTAGAATGATTAATTTTCTTCAGCTCAGACACAGCCTTCCACATAGGCCTTTCCCAGTTCCCTCAGAAACTCATGCCCCAGTTATTGTGTGGTATGGGGTATGTGTGTGTGTTTTCATACAAACAGGATGTCTCCTCTGGAGGGGGAAAGGAAGCTTCTTAAAAACAGCAATCTTCTTCCCTGCTCCCTTTGCACTTAGTTAAATGTTTGTTTATTCACTGATTTACTGATTGATTGAACCTGCATTATTTTCTCTCTACTTTCCCGCCTCCTCTTCACCCTTCCCAGACCAGATTCTGTCTGACAAATTATCAGCTACTTGCCAAGTCAGTATTACTGCAGAAGCTCTTTATACTGGGCAGCAGGAATGATAATTCAGTCAGCTTCAGAGATATATCTTACCTTTAGGGAACAGAAGTATTGCCAGTTTCTTATCTTTAGAGAACAGTTTTTATTGCGGCTTTGAGCTACAAATTCTCCCAAAGAGAAGAGAAAGAAAGACCCAGAGCTCGCGCGCTCTCTCTCTCTCTCTCTCTCTCTCTCTCTCTCTCTCTCTCTCTCTCTCTCTCTCTCTCTCTCTCTCTCTCTCTCTCTCTCTCTCTCTCAATGTGTATATCTGAATACTGAATACTTATCATCAGAATAATTTGTAATTGCTCTAATTCAGGCAGAAAGACTTGCCTGTTAATGCACCATTTAAAATGAGCGATTTTACTAAGGCTCCGGTGCTCCTTACTTGGCCCTCTGAGATCTTTGACACGGGAGTATTCTGCCTTGCACATAGTAGGCACAGAATGAATGGGTATGGAGTTAAAATTACCCCCCATTGAATAACATCAGAGATCAAAGCCTTTTGAGACTTACCTTTCTGACATTTAGAATCTGGATTCCTTATGAAAGGGACCATGTCTACTATTTATGTTACCTATTTATAAGGGAGGGGGGGTTATTCATTCAACCAATCAACAACCTCATCTCCCCTAAACTACCTAGCTTAATGATTTGTGAATATGGTTATTGAATTAATCAGATCAGAAGGTTTTGGACTTCCCGTGGGGATTTTAGATCTAGTGGGGTTCCCAGGACAGCTAATTGCCACATAAGTGTCAGGAGCTGAGGATAAACCAGATACTCCAAGATAGGCAGCTTCATTCTCTAGAAGGGGCCTGGAAAAAGGCTCTATCAAGCTAAAGCAGGGCTTGGTGAGGACCCCAGCAAGGGGGAAAAGGATGTCCAGGAACTGGGAGCTGTGAATTGCCATTTATGGGAGTTATGGAAGAGTGTATCCCAGGGAAATTGGGGCACTTGTATCAATTGTTTAGTAAATGCCCATTTCTAAAAAGCTCATTAAATCCATCTGGCATTTGATCTCAACTGATAATCAGTATGAGAGAACATACTGGTAGGGGGGATTTGTGAGCTTTACTATTAGAAAAGTATCCCCAGACCTTGAGAGTTACCCTTACATAGCCCTGCAGGGATTTTGGTTTTGGGAGAGTGTCCCCCAGAACCTGTTAGACAGTGTAACAGTAAAATTGTTTTAGGAGTCCCTTTCGATGCTACCATTAATAAAATGACTGATATACATATACTCTATGGACAAGTATACAGCATCACATAATACCTGTGCCCTGGAAGGAGACATAGCATCTGGAAAGAGTCCTGGGTTTGGGAACAGAGAGGAAATCTATATTGAAATCCTATCTTTGCCACTTATAAGTTGTGCGCACTTGCAGGATCTATACTGAAATCCTATCTCTGCTGCTTATTAGTCGTGTGCTCTTGCAGGAGTCACTTAACTTTTTCAGGATTCATTTTCCTCACCTATAAAATGAGGCAGTTGGACTAGATAGTCCCTAACATACCTTTTGCTGTAAATTTATGACTTTTATAATTTCCTACATAGTCTAATATTTTATTTTTCTCAAGTCTATGACTTGTTCCCAACAACTCTGAGGACAGGATCCTCTCTGAGGATTCTGGCACTTCTAGTGGTCCCTACAACAGAATCTTGTCCATAGGAATTATTCACTAAAGATTGTATATTTGATTTGAATATAATTAGCAAAAACATTCACAAGAAAGTCAACTCCTGAGGTCAATGATTTGGTTTGGGCCCCAATTTCCTTTCTAATGAAGAGATTGGATCAAATGATCTTAGAGGTCCTTTCCAACTCTATGAGAAAGCTGTAAATGGGCACATACACACACATACACAACCATCACCCTTACCTTCCAAAGCAATCAGTTACTCATAGACAGCCTCTCCTACCCCACAAGCCAAAGAGAAGTTTTATTTACAACCATCTAGCAGAAGTAGAAATGAAATTAAAACTTTAATCCCTCTCACTCATACCATAAATATTTTATTGATAACTGCCCCCTGGGTTATTTGTGTGCAACCTTATTTTGGCTTATTGTTATTATTTCTTTCCAGTGGCACTTCATTAATAAGTCTCTAAGGTATTCAACACAGGAAGTGAAACCACGTGAAAAATGGCTCAGTCCATTCCTAGCCCATCCCATTATTCTAATGGCTTCAGTCTACTGACAATAAGTGGCATTTCTTTGGTCCAAATCAAAGTATCCAGAATATAGATCACACTTTCAGGGTAGCCAGGAAAGGAAATTGTAAACAGATCATGGAATAAACAGTGAGCTGATTTATAACTGTCAGATCCAAAGCTTTCTCCATCTATTAACTTAACTACTTTACATTAAAAAGTATATATTTATATATTGAGGTGTATTATAATAAAAGAGGGGCCCAAAATATTTTCTTTTGCACCATTAATTATTCCAACGTATTTGGCTCCTGAGAATGACAAGAGTCCTGTTATAATTCATCTGCTGCATTCAGTGGCATATCCTATACATGCAACTTGCCAACAGAATTTAACCTATCACGATTTCCAACTCTATTTTTCAAAAGCAAGAATATCAATTAAGTGGGAGAAAGATAACAAGCTGCAGCAGGAGGATTAAGTTAAAGGGGAAGGAAGAATTTCTGATCCCTTACAGCTGTAAGATGTTGGCAAGTGTATCTTATCTGGAGGTCTTTAAAGATACTGTGGTTTCAGTGTGGTCCTGCCTCGAGGCAGGGGGATGGACTAGATGATACTCTGAAGGCCCCCCGGTTCTACGACCATGATCGGAGAATCAGGACTAAAGCCTGGACGTGAGGCCGCCTCAGACACTTACAAGCAGGAGACTCTATGGGCAATGAACTGGGGCTGGTAATATTGGGATACTTATCTCATCTTAAGGCTTGTAAATCTTCAGGGGTTATTGAAGTAAGAGTCGTTGTTATTATTGTACTTGGTTTTGACAATTCCATTTCAAGGGTCTCTCAGATGCTCACTAAATTATATGCTAGTATGCAAAAATCTGGTTAAAAGCATGTGATTTAGTGTATAAAACACGGTGGTTTTAATATACGTATATAATGTATACTTATATATAACATATATGTTACATATATTATATGCTTATATATAATATATATAAAACATACATATTATATATAACATAAAACAATACAGGTTTCCATGCCAGGAAAGAGAGGCCTATCAGGGGTATGGAGGAAGTGAGGTGCTCTCCAGTGATCCAAGACCAAGGAAGTTTTAGCAACAGCCCCAAACCTAATATTAAGGAATCACTGAGTCTCTGAAGCAAGAAGAGGTGATCACCTTTGAACTCGGGGACTGCTGAACTTCCAGGACTGAAGCTCTACCCACTGTACCAGCTAGTTGTCCCTCACCTATTATTATTGTTAGTGGCAAGAAGGACGACAGTAGTAATAAGAATGAGATAATTTATCAACTTAAGTCACAGAATTACATGGATTTGCCCAAATAAAGGCTGTGCAATTACTTTACAAATAAAAGGACTCCCTTGCCAGGTACATTTTAAAATGCTCTAGAGAAGTCAAGAGAGAATGTCATTTAGACAGAAAATGATAACAGTCAGCACATCTGAGCTCTCCAGGATCACTGCGGCAGCACTCGGGCTTCCGAGTGAAATGACCTACACCAGGAATTGGTTGTAGCCCAGTTGAAGGTGAGTGCTGTGACATAATGACGGCCGAGCTTAGCCAGAGAAGCAACTTGAGCAGGCTCCTCTCCCAACTCTTTGGCAAGGGCCGAGTGGGGAAAGGTTTGGAACTCTGTGTATAATGTCGGTGAATTTTCCCCCTCTTCTTCCTCTTTATAGACTTTGTTAGTAAGGAATGGCTGTGGTTGTGAGATGAGGCAAGAGCTAGGGGGAGAGAATATGGAGAAATCCAAGTGATGTGAAAACAAAAGATATAAGATAAAATCTGCTAAAATATGTATAGAAGAACTGCACATGTTTAACATAAATCGGATTCCTTGCCATCTAGGGGAGAGGGTAGGAGGAAGGGGGAAAATTTGGAACACAGGGTTTTGCAAGGGTAAATGTTGAAAATTATCCAATCATATATTTTGAAAATAAAAAGCTTTAATTAAAACAATTTGAAAGACATAAATCCACTAAAAAATAAAAATATAAGGGTATTAGGTCACATACTATTTGAATACTGACCAAGAATGGTAAACTACCCCAAAATACCATTAACTGGGTATCGTCAAGAAGCTGTGGGCCAGAGAACATACCAGAATCAGTAAGCTGTGATGACCTTAGCACTTTGCTGGGCATCCTGCAGAATGCTGGGAACACAGAGAGACCCCTGCTCCCGAGCACCTCGCCACTGAATGGGAGAGACCACTACCAACAACTGCACAGCGGGACAAATTGGAGAGAAACAACAGAAGGGCAGCAGTGGCTTTAAGGGGGATCAGGAGAGGCCTCCAGCACAGGAGATTTGTAGGAAGGACCTGAAGGAAGCCAGGAGGGGAGATGAGGAGGGAGGGTGTTCCAGGTCTGGAGTTAGGAGATGGCTCCATTGCATGTACCTAGAACATGGAACACCTTAACCAAACTCCACAGGGGTTCTTGGGCTGCTTTGGGGATTCTAGGTTCAGAGGAGTCATGTGGGGATCCTCACAGGATCCATGCTAGGGCCACTTCTGAAACTGAGTAGAACTACAACCTGTCAGGTAGATGGTACCTGGATAAGTCAAGGATCTCTCCTAGTGGTTGCTCAGAGACTGGATCCATCCCATGTGCTGAAGGGACTTTCAAAAGACAGACTAGTCTAGACTGAGAGGGCCCCTCTCAGCTGGAAGCCAGGTCAAGCACCCATTAAACTGAACATTCTTTTTGTGGTATTCAGTGCCAGGGGAAGAGAGTCATTCTGTTCCTGGGCATCTGAGATGTGGAGCTTTGACATGAGAATCAGACAGTTTTGCTAGAATCTTAAAGTTATAACAGACCTCCATGACTAACTCACCCAACCCAGTCTCTTCTACAATTAACCCAAGTGGTCCCCAGACCTTGCCTTGGAGATGCCCCAGGGTGGGGAGGCCATGGTCTCCAGTAGGAGCCCACAGCTCTGAAGGGTGGGAGCTCCACCAAGTAATTACTCCTGCTTCTTCCTTTGGGGCCAGACAGGATGAATCCCACCCTCCACACACACAAGAGGGTTCTACAAATGCTTTACCACAAGGATCAGCTCCTCCCCAAGTTTTCTCTTATTCAGCACAAAGATCCCCTGTACTTTGGTCAATCAGCAAATAGGACACACTCTAGACCAGTGGTTCTCAAACTTATGTTTTCAGTATCTTTATCCTATTAAAAATTATTGAGGATCTCTCCAAAGCATTTTTGTTTATCTGGGTTATATTTATAGACATTCACCATATTGGAAATAAAAACTATTTTTGAATTTGTAGACCCTCTAAAAGGGTTTCAGAGATCCCCAGGATTCTCTAGACCATACTTTGAGAACCACTGCTCTAGACCCTTCTGCATCCTGATTGCCATGTTCTGAAAGGTTCCCAGATTGTCCGCATTCTTCCCCAAATACAGCACCCACATGAGAGCCCAAAGCTCCCTAGTGTCTGATCAGATCAGAGGACTGGAAGCTCTCAGTCTTCAACATCTCGCCTCCCAGCACAACCCAAGCCGCATGTTTTCCTACACCCCTCCCCACCCTGGAGATTCACATGGAACACACAGTTCACCATAACTCTCTGATCTCTGTCATCTCCCCCTGAAGATTCATGTACAATTCACCATAATTCTTTGATCTTTGTCAGATTTTAGACCTTGAAGGAACTTGAACAACATTTTTTAGAACTAACCATGAACAAAAAACTCCAATCAGCTCCCTGGGGCCAAGAATGGAGGTGAGCCCCCTGATCTCTGAGCCTGTTTCCCATGAAATCCCCCATCCCCACCCTCTCTCTGAGCAGGGCCTTACACTCTGTACCTGAAATGTCACAGTAAATTGTTTGCTGATAGAGCTTGGCTTCTCGAGGATAAAAGATCACACTGATTTGAGTTGTTGAATTAGGCCAAACATCTCCTTCCTGGAAAAAGAAAAAAAAAATCACTGAACAATCAGAGGAAGAGCCAACTTTGATATAAGTTCCACGTTATAATCCCTTGAAGTATGAAGAGGAAAATTTTAAAGTAAAGAAAAGGAGACGGATGAAATACAGCCTGGCATATAACGGAGAGTGCCTGGAGCAGAGTGACCACCTATGATTGACTGCCTCAAATGGTAGTACCAAAAGGGCCTCAGTAACTTCAGGAAACCAGCGTGTTTGGGATACATTCCTAAATGTGGAAACTGAGGCTGAAGATTCATTTTTCTTTCCATCAGTGCCACCGTCTGACACAGAAGTGTTATTACTTGTCTTTCAATCTCAGGCGGGAGAGGTCTGCACTTGTAAATAAATTGGACTTAAGCCATCAGCTTCCCTCTCTCTGCCAAGGTCATCTAAGTCCAATGACAAGACACAGAGGTCAGGACAACCGGCGATGACCTCTGAGGCAGGGGAGACCTTGGTCTTTTTAAGTGAAGGTCTTTCCCAGTCTTTGGTTTGTCTGAGGCAATACCCATTCTGTGATTTAGGGCTAGATCAGAAATGAGCCAAAAATAGTGTGTTCACTAAGTAAGAAAAAAGCAAAAGTAATTTTCCTACAAAGGAAGGAAGGATGGATGGAAGGAAGGAAGGAGAGATCAAGCAAGGTGGGGTGAGGAACTCTCAGTGTTTCTAGTCAGAACAGAACAGAGCCATAAAAACCCAAACAATGACTAAGTGTAGTTTGGGCTGGGACCAATCGTTGTCCTCAGAGAGAACCAGAGTTCTATTTGAATTCCAAAGGGCTTCATCAAAGCCCTGTCTTCCTGAGTGCAATTTCATGAAACCATAAATGAAACTACATGGGACAAAAGAGTTAATTTTCCCATTATTTTAATGATAGAATAAGCAATTAGAGACCTAGGGGGGAAAACAGAATGGCCTGGCTGTACCAAGAACCTGATCTTGTATGATAAGCCTTTTGTTCCCATGACCAATTAAGGGGATTAAAGGAAAAGTACAAGAGTGAACTGGTGCAGCAATTAGAATTTATATTCTAATATGATTCTAATTCATATTAAAATCAATAATTTAAGAATACTGACATCTCTTCCTTTAAGTATCTTAAAGTCACATCAGTCAATCAATAAATATTTATTAAGTATTTATTTTATTAGAAAAATGTTACCCTATATTGGGGATACAAGATGAGGCAAAGAGAACCCTGTCCTGAAGGAGCTCCTGGTATAATAGGGGAGAAAAGAAGCAAACAAATAAGTACAAACAAGCCAAGTATGGGATAAATAGGAAACCATTAAAAGAAGTAAGGCATTAAAATTGAGAGGGCTTGGGAAAGACTTCCTGTAGGAGGTGGGATTTTAGTTGGGAATTAAAGGAAACTGGAGTTAGAATAAGTAGGGAAAGTCTTTTAAGCATGGAGGACCGCTCCATGGGAAAATGCCCAGAGACCGCCCCCCCCCCCAAAATTGCTAAGATGGAGTGTCTTGTTTATGAACAGCCAGGAAGCCAGGGCCAATGGATTGGAGAGTACATGTTGAGGAGGGAGGAATAAGAAGCTTGGAAAGGTAGGAGAGGGCTGGGTTGTGAAGGGCTTGGAATGCTAAAGGATTTTGTGTTGATCCTAGAGGTGATTTGGAACCCCTGGAGTTTCCCGAGTTGGAGGTTGGGTGAGTGAATGGGGGATGGCCTGGATTGGAGACTTGAGGCAGGAAGGCCCACCAGCAGCCATGGCAATAATCCAGGGACTAGGGTGGGGCAGTGTCTGAAGACAGATGGGACACATTAAAGAGATATTGCAAAGGAGGAACCTATAGGACTTGGCAAAAGACTGGGGGCAGAGAGAATAAGGATGTCTCCTAGGCTGTGAGTCCGGGGGCCTGGGAGGACAGTGTTTGCCCTCGACTGTAATATGACAGTAAGGTGTAAGGGGAAATATGGGCTCAGTTTGGGACATGTCTCCTGGACATCTAGTTGAAATGTCAAATGAAAGGCAGCTGGAGATGTGGGGTAGGTAGATTGTCTCCATGGACACTGTAAATAGATCCCTGGGAGCTGATAAGATCTCCAAGACAAGTCTAGTGGGAGGAGGAAGAGGGCCCAGGACAGACACATGGGGAACCCCTTTAGTTAAAGAGCATGACCTGCCTAGTTTGCACTTAGTATGTTTTTATGAATTGATTTAGGAGGGTCTGAGAGGCAGGAAGGCCAGGAGAGAGTGGTGCCCTGGAAATCTAGAAAGAAGAGGGTATGAGGGAGAATAGAATAGAAACAGTGTCAGAGACTGCAGAGGGGTCAACAAGAATGAGCGCCGAGAAAAGGCCATTGGGTTGGACAGCTTGGCGATGGCCTGTAACCTTGGAGAGAGCCCTTCGGGTGAAATGGTGCAGGGGGAGGCAGATTGTAAGGGTTAAGAAGGCAGTGAAAGGAGAGAAATGTGGAGGCTTTTTGGAGGAATTTGGCCACAAGGGCAGAAGAGATATAAGATGATGTATTTCTTCTATCTTTGTGTGGAGCAGAAATGGGCCAGTTTGGAGTAAATTTTAGCTCTTTCTTTTCTCCCCAACACAGCTGAGTATCAAAGTAGGTACACAAGCAGATCTATATTCACATCCGGGTTCAGGCACTTCCCAAGTCACTCAGAGTCCTGCTTCCCAGGGTCCTTGTGACAAGGAGACAATATTTGTAAAAATCCCTGGCACATAGCAGGTACTTAATAAATGCTTGTTTCCTTCCTTTACCCAATCAGTTTGGGTTCTGCCTCTAGAGTTTTTTTCAATTTTGCCATCTTCTTTGCATTTCCCATTGGTCCTTCATCAGCTGCCACCTAGATTCTTTACCTCCATAATCTTTGCATTAATCTTTCACACACTTGCCAAAATAACTTTCCTAACGAACCAGTTTGACCAGTGACTCAAAAGCTTTCAGGGCTCCCCATTGCCTCTAGACTAAAAAGTTTGGGAATTTAAGGCTCTCTCCCATCTCCACCAACCTGTCTTTTCACCCTTATTTCAGATCACTCCTCCCATACATTCTTCCCTCCAGGCCTGTCTTTCCATTTCCTGCTGCAATACTTCCCTACCTTTGGGAATCCTTCTTTTCCTTCAGAGTGCAGAGCAGGTAGTCCCTTTCCTTGATCCCTCTTTCCCTATCAGCTTAAACTTATCTTTTCCTTCTCGTATTTTCCTGCAAGTTCTCTACCCAAGTCCTCCTCTGCCTCTATGATATTCTACATGTTATTGTGTTTACCTATTTGCTTTTTATGTCTCCCTTCTCTAGTGGAAATTTCCAAGGGAAAAGACCATCTTGATTTCTCACTTTTGCATAACCAGCACCTAGTAACGAGTATATATTAAGCACTCAATAATTATTTTTCAACGAATTAAGGATTTGTCCAACACAAATAAATGTATATCATCTAAAAAACCAGAAAGACAATCCCTAGAAGCTTACTTGGAATAGGCTTGAAAGCAAGAGGGAAAGTAGCCCTTTAATAGCCTGTGGTTTTCCTATGAGCCTTGTAAATGGGGCCAGATGATCATAAGTAATGAATACATCCTAAATCTATAACACAGAAACACATTTCCACTAACTAAATGGAGAACCAGGAAAGACAATGTGATAAATAATTAGGCTCTGAGTTCAGACAGTCCCCAATGCATATTCTATTTCTAGTCTGGCTGGAAATGAACAAACTGCCAGAGTCAAAAGCAGAGAAGGGAACAAAGCAGTTTAAAATGCAGACATCAAAACAAGAGGAGGAAAAACAGAGAACAAGGAACCACTTGGTTTTATTTATGAACTTAATCAGCCTGAGCAAGTACATTCTGGAGGCAAGATTGCTATTGATTAGGAAGGGAGCCAATGGGACGCCGAGTCCTGGAAGCCACAGGATTTGGATGTGCCCTCTGCACCTAGAGTTCAGGTTTTTAGCAGGGACACAATCATGGGAGAGAGAGGGTCTCATAGATCCAAGATGCAAGTGGATCCCTCTCCGATCACACTAAGTCAGGCTTCCTCTCTCTCCTGGCTGACCAGCTTTGGCCATCTTTTGTCCTTAAAGCACGATGACTGGTGTGAAAAATTGGGAGGCTTCAATGAATCACAGAAATGTCAGGGCTGGGGGAGACCTTTGGGGCCACCGGATCATGAGACTCCTCTACTTATTTTTAAATAGGCAGCATGAAAGCTGGTCCATCCTCAAAAGAAAGCTTGTTTCTTGAGTATGAGGTATTTCTTGCTCTGATCCTTTATTTCATGCTTTGTCAATAATCCCCAAAGCATTTTTTTTTGGCTGAGTGGGGGAAAAGTAGACTGGGAGCCCAGAGCTCTGGGTTCTAATTGCAGATCATCTACTTAAGTACTTGAGTGACTTTGGGTAAACCAGTTCTCTTTGGGTCTCTGTTTACTAATCTGTAAAAAGAAGGAACTGAACGAAACGTTCCTTAAGGATCCTTCTGGTTCCAACTTCCTTAATTTTAATATTTTGAATGGTTCCTTCTTTATTACATTGTAACCCGGAGCATGGCAAATGCTGATTATAATTTAACACCTAATGAAACTCATATGAAATTTTATTCAGTGCCAATTGAACTTTAAGGAATCTGTTATAGCAAATGTGAAATGGGGCCCTGAAATACTGTTTGTTTTCTGTTTGAAAAAGTAAATGGGGAACACAGTCCTATTCTTCACCCCCAGCCAGGTCTTTCTGGCCCAGTCTATTTATAGCAGCTAAACACTGGTACATTTGAAAATCCAGGAAACCTTAGAACTGACCATCTGTGGATTCTGCTCATTTCTCAAAAGGCAGGAAGCCCCTCAAGGCGATGGAAAAATATACCACAAAACTGGGATCACAAAATCCTACAGACAAGGAAGAGTCTGAAAAACAACTGCAGTTATCAATATGTTCCCAGCTATGAGGTCGATTGAGTGAGATGGGCTTCCATCCTCACTGATGAAAATGCTCTTTGCTCTTTTGCTCATTTCCTTATTGTTTGCCCTTCACCATCTCTCTCTCTCTCTCTCTCTCGGCATGGAGATGATTATTCCTCTCTTTCCTCTTCCCCCCCTTTTCCTCCCTTCCTTTTCAACATTCACCCTTCCTAGCTGGCAAGTCACTTCACTTCTGTGTGGCTCAGTCTCTTCAACTTTAAGATGGAAATAATAATAGCCCCCACACCTCAGTTTTTATTAGGATCAAATGAGACAATATGTATAAAGTTCTATACAATCCTATGAGCTTTATGTAAATGCTATTATAGATATTATAGATATATGTTATTATAGATAGTATTGTGTTTATTGAACTGTTGAAATGGTTGAACTGAGAGAAAAATAAGTCAAAAGTCAGGTTTTGTCATGGAATTATGTGAGAATACACCATGCTTGAAAATTGTGGAAATGTGTTTAGAAGAATTGCACATGTCTAACTAATATTGGATTACTTCCATCTAGGGGAGAGGGTGGGGGAAGAGAAAGAAAAAAAATTGAAACACAAAGTTTTGCAAGGGTGAATACTGAAAATTATCCATGCACATATTTTGAAAATAAAAAGTTTTATTAAAATATATATTTTAAAATATATACCATGCTAAATTGATATGCGGGGATTTGTTTTTAAAAATGACCAAGGAAGGATAAAAGGACAAAAGATATTTTGAGAGAGAGGAGAGGAGAGGAGAGGGAGTGAGAGAGAGAGGGAAAGAGAGAGGGAGAGGGAAAGAAAGAGGGAGAGGAAGAGGGAGAGGAAAGGAGAGGAGAAGAGGAGAAAAACGCTATATGAGTGAGTTTGAGCACTTAGCCCTTCCTTACCTTGTCCTGCAAATGCTGTGTGATTGCAGGATGTGGGAGAATAACTACTCCCTTTTCTGAGCATGGAGATAATTGAAGGGCAAATCCAACACTTCCAACCCCTTTAAGAGTTTCCAAATAACTGGAAAAGGAAGAAGGCCAGTTCCGACCCAGAGGATGAGGTCCTTGGAAGGGGTTCCCTGACTGTACAAAGCACTTTCAGAAAGAAATGTCTTCTAGGGTGGGGAGGTAAAGAGAGAGTGTAAACATGTCTTCAGAGGGAACTCAGTGAGTCTCTCTGAAGCAGGGCTTCCATTGAAGCAGGGCTTCCACTGCAAATACTCAAACTAGTTATGAAGCTCATGAGGACTTTTTTCACATACCCACTGTGCCTACCGATGCTCTAACACTTCTGAAATCAACCTTAAGGCCATTTGTGCCCTGCCTACATTTCTCACTTAAGGCTTTTTTTTTTGGTCTGAACCTGTGATTTCATTGGTGTAAAGAACTTGGAGGGGGGAGGGGGGAAACTCTCTCAATGCAGATCAGCAACTGTTCTGTAACTAATGGCCTGGACAGTTGCATAAGTGACTTCTCGGGATTGCACAGTCAGTGTGTGTCAAAGGAAAAATTTGAATCTAGATACACGTGTGCATCTATCAATAAGATTTAACTGTCTGTGATGTGCTAGTCACTGGTGCTGTGGAGATGCAAATCCAAAGAAGGCAGGATTCCTATTTGTAATGAGCTTACATTCTAAAGCAAGAGGGGAAGGAGGGAAGAGGCATATACAAAAATATATTCTGCATAACTATACAATAAATAAATAAATTACATATGTGTAAAGTAGTTAAATATAAGGTACTGTGGTAGGGAGGGCACTAGTAGTTGGTATGTGTGTGTATATACATATATATATATATGTATATACACACACATACCATATATGCATACTTGGTATAAATACACAACACTAACTAGCATTTATATAGCTCTTTGAAGTTTGCTTGTGAAGTACTTTGCAAACATCTCATTTGATTCTCACAACAACTCTGGAAGGTAGGTACTATTATTATCTCTATTTACAGAAGGGGAAATTGAGGCAGACTAATTAATTTGTCTAAGGTCCCACAGTATTTGGGGCAGGATTCTAAGGCTTTCCAGAATCCAAATTCTGTGCTCTCTCTTTGGTCCTATCAGTTGCTTGAATTACAATGTAATTTTGTGGTGTAGGGGCTCTCGCCCCTTGGGGGTGACCTAGAGGGAGGAGGAATGGAGGGTTATTCCCATACTGTCTGCCTGGAGGACCAGGAGGATGGCATTACTACATGGTACTATTTCTCCTGCTTTGGACATGCTTAAGATGCTTTCAGGAAATTCATTTTAAAATGTCCAAAAAAGAGGCAGTAACAGGTGCGAACCTCTGGGGAAAGTAATGAGATGGCACATCAATCAGGGAATCATCTGCATAGAGATTATAGTGAAACTCACCAGAGCTGATGATGTCACCGACTTAGAAAGTACAGAATGAAAAGAGACGAGGGCAGAGGAGAAAGCTTTGGGGCACCCATGATTAAAGAGCACGATACACATGGAGACCCAGCAAGGAAGCCTGAGGCTGAGTGGACAGAGCAGATAAATATGGGAAGAACTAGAAGCAAGCAGCGTCCCCCAAACCTGGAAAGCGCGAGGATTCAGGAGCTCAGCACTAGCAAATGCCCCAGGAGGTAAAGAAGGACGAGGATACAAACAGTCCCAAGATTTGACACCCAACAAATAACTGTCGCCGCCGGAGAGGGCACTTGCAGTTGAACAATGAGGTTGGAAGAGAGATTGGAAGGGCAAGAAGAAGAGGAGGGAGGCTTCTGCTTCCTCCGAGAACTTAAGAAAGGGAAGAGACAAATAAGTCTAGTCAAGCTAGTCTCTTAGCGGGTGGGGACTCTCTCCTTGTGTGTCTTGGTATTTCTTTGCTATAATGTTCCTAACTGCATAAAAATTATGAGAAGATGAGCCTTGTGGTGGACAAGAAGCTACAAAAGGGCAGGAGAAACTCAGAAGTCCTATCAATTGATTCACTTTATCATAGAATCTTAGCTCAGAGGTGAAAGGTTCTTCAGAGACCATCTGGTCCAGCCTTCTCCATTTACAGAATGGGGAAACTGAAGTCCAGGGAAGTAAACTGACTTGGCCAAGCTCACACCAGCAGAAGTTGGTGGAGGTGGTCTTTGACCCCAAGTCCTTTGACTCTTGCCCCAATGGTCTCCCCACTATACCATAATGCCATCCCCCCCCCCCAGTGGTAGAGGGTCCTAACCAGAATAACCTAGGATTTCTATTATGGTTAAAAGCGATCACATTTATATTTTTAAATATACCTGAAAATTAATTTTCTAGAATTTTACATAGTTAATTAACCAAAATTTTACATTAGTAGGTCTTTATTTACTCCTCCCTGGGCTGGCCCTAGAATTAGAAACCCACAGGTACATGACAATTAATGGATAATTGATTGATGGTGATAAAAATGAACAATCTCATCATGTTTCACCCAAAAGAAAAATCTCTAATGAGGCACACCAATTTTTTCAGCTACTTCAAATTTTCCTTGGTTATAAATCAATAAAATCCCTGATGAGAAAAATTTCTTTTCAAAAAATGAAAAGTGTGTACAAAGTCAGATTTCTCACACACAAACAGGAAGTAATGATCAATCAATTCAAAGATACAACCTATACACAGGTAGGCTAGCCTGGCCAAACTCCATAAGATTTTTTCTTATTTGGGCAGTCTGTGAGAGAAGGAGAGCCACTCTTGTCCTACTTCAGGCAGAGAGCAGGGATCTAGAAAGGAGACTAGCTGGTAAAGAAAGAAATGAAAATGTTCAACTGCAAGCAATCCATCTTCATTAGCATCCAGCTGGAACAAGACAAAACTACTGCATGGCCAACAACATAAGAAGACTTTCCATTCTTCTCAAAGGAGGTAGCTACGTTTCCTTTAAAGCCTTCATATACTGCAAGTAATAGTCAAGAAAATCATAAAGAGAGGTCTTCCAGACTTGACCAGTGATCAGCCCAAGGACAGAGAGAAGTTCCCTCCAATTTCATTTCCAGTGGAAGTTCCTAGTGGATTCTGCTAAATCATGTATGATTTTGTGATTTTATTGTCTGCCTTTGGGGAGAGCAGACTTGTCCAGGAGCAGCCTTTTGTTCTGATAACCTCTTTCCAGTAAGAACCGAGGCTGGCTCCCTGAATGAGCTGCAGGGAACCTTGCTGTCTCTCAAAAAACATCTCTGAGCCTCCCCCCACCCACTGACTCCCCAGTACAACAGGGACTTCGTGGGTACAACTGGAAAAGGTCTGGCTGGGCAGGAAGTGTATGGAGGGCACAGCACTAATACAGGGAGGGTGACAAATAGCTAAAGCCCCATGACAAAATAGCTCTGACTTATCAAGGGCAGCAAACGAACAACAAATCTTTGTCCTCCCTTCCCTTTTCAGGTTTCCATTTCTGAAGAGTCAGCTCCCACATGTTTGCAATGTGACTCAGGGCCACTAGTGCAGGGGGCTGGAAAATTTCTACAGCAAAAAGCTTGATCTTGCTCTCTTGGTAGCCACCTGGGCTCCTCCCTGGGCTGGCAGGCAGGGTCTGCGTGGGAAAATAAATCCAAGTCCATCGGAGCTCTTCTCTAAAGATGGGGGCGCCTTCTCCAGGCTGGGACGGTGGCGTACAATGCCAAACTCTTCCTTACTGATCATGAGGGTGGCTCTCTCCATTTTTAGTGCTCCTGGGACTCCTCACAGAGCTTTCCTTGTCTGTTGGCAGAGACACCTGCTCACAAGAGGAGGGATAATCCGCTGCTGCCGCTGATTTCCTTCAATGAGCCGGAACCTACTGGAGCAAGCATCATTACCCATGTGGACATTTTCATTCAGCGCATGCCAAATGACTGAAAGCCCAAAATTGGCTCACTTCTCAATTAAGCACTGATGAACCACCTATCCTGCCCGGGCCTGTGCTGGGCCCCAGGTATCCAAAGCCAGAAACAGAAGACTGGAAGAACTTCTATTCTACTGGGAAATCAACCCAGACAAAGGGAATAATAGACAAAATAAATGTAAAAATCAAAATAAAGAATTTAGAAGAGAGAATCCTGGTAGCTGGGGAGGGGGTAAGGAAAGGGAGAAGGGAGAAGTGTTCCTTGAACTGACTTTGGTAGCAGGAATTAAGAGGTAGCAGTAGGAAGGGAGAACTTGGGAACGTGTCGGCAAAGGTATGGAGGAGGGAAATGGTTAGAAAGCCAGTCTGGCTGGCTGGGAGCGTGGTATACAATGAGGCTGAGAGGTAGCTTGGGGCCGATTGCAAAGGGCCCTAAAACAAAGGCACTGGCATTTGATTCTAGCAGCAGTAGATGAACATTGGAGCTTGTCAGGCAGGACAGGGAGAGGGTCAGAGCTGTGCAGTGAATTGTAGAGGAATGAAACTTGAAGAGGAGAAACTAATTCAGAAGCTATTGCAGTAATCCTGAGGAGAGGCGATCATTGAGAGAGTGATTGTGTGAACAGAGAAAAGGAATGGATGGAAGAGACTGTGGAGGTAAAAATGATGAGATCTGGCAGCTGACTGGTGGTGGGGGTGAGGGAGCGGCAGGAGTAATGACTCGGAGGTCACAGATCTAAGTGGGCAGAGAGATGGCAGAGAGACGGCGTGCTCTCAACAGGGAAAGGGAAGTTTGGAAGAATGGAGGGTTGGTGGAGGAATGGGAAGGAAGAGATGGGTTCTGTCTAGAATATGATGGGGTTGAGGATATTGAATAAGAAACTGCCAATCAACCCACATGTGCAAGAATGTTTGTGGTGGCAAGAAAGTAGAAACTGAGTGGAAGTCCATCAGTTGGGAATGGCTGAATAAGTTGTGGTATATGATTATATGAATATGAATATTATGACCACCAGGATGATTTCAGAGAGGCTGAAGAGATTTATATGAACGGATGCTGAGTGAAATAAGCAGGACCAGGAGATCATTATACACGGCAACAAGATTATACAATGATCAATTCTGGTAGATGTGGCTCTCTTCAACAATGAAATGATTCAAACCAGTTCCAATTATTCAGCGATGAAGAGAGCCAACTACATCCAGAGAGAGGCCTGTGGAAACTGAGTGTGGGCCACAACATAGCATTACCTCTTTTTGTTGTTTGCTTGCATATTGTTTTCTTTATTATTTTTTTCCTTTTTGATCTAATTTTTCTTGTGCAGCAAGATAACTGTACAAATGTGTATACAGATATTGGATTTAACATATATTGAGTTATTTGCCATCTAGGGAAGGAGGTGGGAGGGAAAGGGGAGAAAATTTGGAATACAAGTATTTGCAAGGGTCAATGTTGAAAATTATGCATGCACATGTTTTGAAAATAAAAAGCCTTCATAGAAAAAAAAAAGAAATTGCCAATCAGTAATTGGAGATGTGTAACTTGAGCTCAAGAGAGAGACCAGGACTCAATATTGAGACTTGAGAGACAGATGCATAAAGATAATAATTAAAACCTTTCTTAAAAGTTGGCTAGAACTAACATCTGCAAGTTTAGGAAGCCAATAATCTGTGGATGACTTTTCAAAGAAATCCGAAGTCTTCAGAAGTGTGATAGCTGAAAAGGATCATATGACTGATTTTCATGTTCAAGGATGAAAATAGAGCTGACATTTAATTATCTAATAGTTCCCAGTGTGCCCATCTTTTCACTGAAGTCCTTGAAAGTATCATGTTATTGAACTTAGAGAATCTTACCAACTTCTTCAAAAAACATTTTCTTCCTGGCAACATATGGAGACACATGTATTACAATTGTTTTCAATGTGACTTAGCATATGCATGGCGACCTAAGACAATTGAGTATCCCAAGAAATTGTGTTTCTCATTGACTCTGGCTCCTGGGAACACTAATTCTCTTAATTCCTTTCTTATCTCTCTAGTTATCTATCTGAATAGATAAATAACTTCTCCATTTTATAGTTAAGGCCACAAAGACATAGGGAAGAGAAAGTTGGAAGTAGAAGAAACAGATCAAGAACTCAGCCTTAAGTCTTGGTCATATACTTTTGATTATGACCCTCATTCTTACCTAAAACTCACATTTGAGAAAGTTCAGAATCAGGAAGAATAAATACTGTCTACTCGTGGTTTACTTAATCCATCAGAAAATATAATCTACATGTAATGCACTTGTTTCAATTAGATATGTAAAGTGCATTGCTAAACTTAAAGCCCCATGTAAAGCTTTTCTAGCTAGCTAACTCAACCATATAATTCTTTTGCATTTGGGAAAAACCCCTTGTGAAAACAGGCAGACTGCTTTCCATCAAACATCTTTATCAGGTAATTTACATGGAAAATTCTCATAACCTTTGGTTCAAGGATTGTTTCTACATGGAAATGTGTTCCCTCCCTCCTTCTTTCCCTTCTCTCTTTTTCTCTGTTTCTCTCTCTCTCTCTCTCTCTCTCTCTCTCTCTCTCTCTCTCTGTGTCTCTCTCTCCCCCTCTCCCTTTCCTCTCTCTCTCTCTCTCTCTCTCTCTCTCTCTCTCTCTCTCTCTCCCTTTTTTGAAGAGGGAAAAGTATAGGGAGCCAGTAAATGACAGTTCATTTTCACAAAACCGAAACTGCTCTGCTGGTTTCAGCAAAATATCTTTATGAAGAGACTAGCAAGGTTTTATGCCTATGCCCTCTCTCAACAAAAATCGCCAAGAGTCACTAATGAATGTTATTATGAAAAGAAAAACTGAACAGCATGTGAGAGAGACAGAAAATCATTATGGATCTCATAAACACTGCTGATATTAGAAGTGATTTACAGACTTCTCAGGGAGTGGGATATTACCTTTTCCTGTTCTCAGCAATAATTTTCTTCTACCAAACATAAATGGAATTAAGCTCATTTATTATAAAAAGCACCATTTTCACCCATCTCTGATAAGAGGAAATGTTTTACTTCCTATTGGTTAAAATGATGCCTTGTCATCAGGGCGCTTTCATTGGCCAATCCAGCTTCTATCTTTTAGCCCCAACTACAGTGTTGGTCATTCTAAGTGTTTAATTATGACATTCATGGATCTACATTATTCAGAGCCATAAAGAGAAGCACTTACAAGAAGGAGAACTTATATGGGGATGTTCTGTTTAACCAAGAGAAAGATAAAGGTCATCTGACTTATGACCCTTCCTATCTTGACTGAACACAAGATTCCCATTGAGATACTGTTCCACTTTTGGATGACCATGAACATCCACGGGCTTAGGGCTGTCCATACCCAAAAGGCAAAGAGGAGACTCAGGGGATTCTTTTGTTTGTCTGACCTGCCTTTGTAGGATCTGCCATTATTCCTGGCTTTCCTTTGTTCACACTTTCCCCTAACTCCCAACAAAAATATCTTCCCAGCTATTCTTTGCTTGTCCAAGTCGATCAATCAAATGGCCAACGGACAAGAATTTATTAACCAGGAAGATTAAAATAAGGATAATTTAAGCATTAAAATGGAGAGAAATGTGATCATTTCCCCATTAGTTTGTAATAAGTACCTATAATAAGTACCTACTATATGGCAGGCACTGGGACTAAGCATTGAGACTACAAAAAGAGGTAAAACAAAGAAACAAACAACCCAGTCCCTGGCCTCAGGAAGCTTACAATCTAATGAGGGAGACCACATGCGAACAAATGTAGAAAAGCAAGTCACATGTAGGATATTGTTGTTTGCCCTTTGCGTCTGAGGAGGACCAATGACATCAGGAGGGGATGTTCTGACTTGCTCATGACTTTCATTTAAGTGAGACAGAGTCGCCCATAGTCGGCAGCCTCTCTCTGTCTTCCAGATTCTTCGGAGGCTGGGGCAAGACAAGGGTCAGGAGGACAGACGATGGCCCCTGATGCAGAGGAAGCCTTGGATGTCTCCGACACCTGTGCGAGCTCTAAATGCTGCACAGAACCCACTTTCACTGCCTTCATGGCCATCACAATAAACTACCCTCACTGGTCGGTTCTGCCAAGGAGAGCTTTCACAAGCTCACCAGCAGACCCGCCAAGGACCTGGGTTAGCCCATCTGCCGGCATGTCAGAGCTTCTCAAAGCCATGGGTTGGGTGGAAGTGGACACCAAAGGTGGATGAGCAGCCCTCACACCAAGGGTGCTAGTCTTGAACACCCCATACACCTGTGCAGGATAAACAGTCAATAATCAAGAAAGGGAAAGTAGGATCTTCATTGGGACTTAAAGCCGGGGAAGTCAGTGACTGGGATTGTGGAAGGAGAGAATTCCAGGCATGGGGGAAAAGCCAGAGGAAATGTGGGGAGCCAAGACCTGGAGCATCATGCTCATGGAGGCCAGTGATGCTGGATCTCAGAGAGCACCTTGGAGTGGGGAGACATTGTGTGTCTGATGATGTAATCCTAGAGGGAAGTCCTAGGAGGGGGAAAGGAGGTGGGCCATGTGTGGAAAGCTCTCCTGGAGGAGGAAACTGAGTCTTCAGGATGCAGGGAAACCATGGGACAGAGGCAAAGAATTCTAGGCAAGGAGGCAAGCCAGGGCAAAAGCTCGGCGGGAGATGTCACCTGGGGGAAGCAGGGGGTCCAGACTGTAGAATGCACAGAGCAGAGTAAGGGTAAGTGCAGGGAGAGATCCGAGGGAGAGACCTTTTAAAAGCCAAATGGGGGACATTACAAACAATCCACAGAAATTTAGCAGGTCACCCTTGGGCAGCGAGTAGAGCAGGGAGAGCCCGCAGGCCAAGAGTCTGGCTGGCACACAACTGCTGCATTAGGCCGGCCTGGCAATGCCAGGCCCCCCACTAAGATGGCATCCATGGCAAGTGGATATGGAGTGAAGGTGTTCTGAAGAGGGGCAACTGGCCAGCTGGGGGTGAGCTAGCAAGCCAACCGCAGTTCTGCAAGCCTGCCACGGAGCATCAGTCCTATATGCCCGCCCGCTCCCTGGGCAGAGTTTTAGTCAGTCAATATTAAGCGCCTACTATGTGCTGAGCATGTGAAGAAAGGCAAGAACCATTCTGTGGTCACAAACTCCCAGACAATTTGCAAAGGGTGAGTGTACAAACAAGGGAGGGATAGGATAAATGCAAACAAATCATCAGAGGGAGGGCCCTAAAACGAGGAGGGGTGGGAAAGGCTTCCTGTGGAAGATGGAATTTAGCAGGGACTTTGACGGACTCTGAGGTGGCCATGAGGAGGCTCAAGGGCACCGCCCGTGGAAATGTCCAGATGGGGAGAGAGGCTGGAGTCACTACAGAAGCCTTTGGGAAGTATGTAAGTAACATTCATGAAGATCTTGCAGAAAGGAACTGGAAATCAAGTGGATGGCCATTGGGGGAATGGCTGAATAAGCTTTGGTGTATGAATTATTGTTCTGTAAGAAATGACCAGCAGGATGACTTCAGAAAGGCCTGGAGAGACTTATAAGAACTGATGCTGAGTGAAATGAGCAGGACCAGGAGATCATTGTACATGGTAACAACAAGACTATAATATGATCAACTGTGATAGACTTTGCTGTTCTCAGCAATGCAGTGATTCAAGGAAATTCTAATAGACTTGGGATGGAAAATGCCATCCTCAGTGAGAGAGAGAGAACTATGGAAACTGAATGTGGATCAAAGCATAGTATTTTCTCCTTTTTTACACTGTTGTTTATTTACTTTTTTACTTTTCTCATGTTTTACCCTTTTGATCTGATTTTCCTTGCACAGCATGACAAATGGAACATGTTTAAAAGAACTGCATATATTTAACCTATATTAGATTGATTGCTGTCTTGAGGAAGGGAGATGTAAAAGAAGGAGGAAGAAATATTTGCAACACAAAGTTTTATAAAAATGAATGTTGAAAATTATTTTATATGTATTTAAAAAAATAAAATACTATAAAATTAAAAATAAAAAAGATGTTGCAGAGTTGACAAACGAGGCACATCATTCTGTAGTTACTCATGTTTGGTTGTAGTTATTCACTATCTGCTCGTCCCAACTTCAGGGGTTCCAAGTGTGGTCCTTTCATGGGGTCTTTGAGATTAAAAGTTGATAATACTTAATCATATCATGAAATTTTGATTTCTAATGTGGTAAATACTAATAGATATACTCCAGATAAACAAAAGCTTTTTGGGGAAGAGTTCTCAATAACTTTAAGAGTATAAAGGGGTGCAAAAGCCAAAAAAGTAGGGAACCATTGGTCTATATATTCATTTAACCTTTAACACACATTATGCTGTCATTGTTATTTACCTTTTAGGATGGGTTCTAAGTCTTCATCTGCATGATGAGTGTATCTAAACCCTCTGAAATATTGCACAGTGCTCTGTACCCATTAGATGGATTAAGAAAATGTTTCCCGATACTATTAAAGGTGGGCAGCGAAGGGATGCCCTGGTACACAGACCCCTGGACTTGGAATCAGGAAGACTTTTCATCTTGAGTTCAAATTCGTCCTCAGACACTAGCTGTGCGACCCTGACCCGGTCACTTCACCCTGTCTGTCTCAGTTTCCTCAGCTATAAAATAAGCTGGAGAAGGAAATGGCCAACCACTCCAAGATCCTGGGGAAGAAAACCTCAGAGAGGGTCACCAAGAGCGGGCCACAGGTGAAAAACGACTGAATGACAAACTGTTGAGAGATCCAGTCTACAGGCTTTCTGGTCTCACGGGACACCTCACAGGGCTCCCTCTCTAAGTCACCATCACAGAGAGGCCAGACCTGGGCTCAGGCAGACCTGAATTCAGAGCCTCCTTTAGACACTTCCCGGCTCTGGGGCCTCTGACACTCACAAGCACCTCCACTTCCCCCCGCCCCCCAGGGCTGCTCTGAGGAGCAAATGAGGTCCTAGGAGAGCGCTGGACCCGGGGCCTGGCCCACGGCAGGGCCCACACAGGCCTTCTCTGTCACTTACCACTGGCTCAATGACAAAGATGGTGCCGAAGAAAAGCATATCATTGCTCTGCACGATGCGCCTCTGGTTCTGGAAGGCGTGGGAGATGACCGAGAGGTGCTCCCGGAGGGACGGGTCCAGGATGCACTCCTGCAGGAGCTCTTCTGTCTTCTTCTCCTCCTCCTTGGTCAGGTTGTCACAGAGCCTGCAGTCGGAGGGAAAGGGGTGAGAAGGAGGACACACCAGGCCCCTGAACTCAGCCAACATAGCTTGGCTCGGGGGCCACTTCCTGCAGTCAGCCAGTCAGCCCCAGGTGGGTAAGGGCCTACCGCACGGTGCACAGTGCTGGGGGGATGAAAACCACCAGGCCGTGTCTGCCCTCGAGGAGCTCACAGTCTTGGGGGGAGTCTACACCCTAGAGATAAACCACACACAGGTATATTAGTGCACATAGATGCCATGTGCATTACATGCGTACATTATACACACGTGCAGCACCCATATATGTTACATACACATAATGTGCATGAGTGACATACATTGCAATGCAGTTACACACAGAAAGGACATGTGCATTACATGCATGCATTATACACATGCATTTTACACACATAATGTGCATAGGTGCCATGTATCACACATGCAATTGAATGCACATATAGCTGACATGTGTATTGCATGCACACATTACACACATGTGCATTATCTATCACACACATTGTGCATGGATGGTGTATTACATGTATGCAATTAAAAATACATATAGATGATGTGTATATTATATGCACATGCCCTATGTACACTATTACATAATACAATGTGCATAGATGGCATGTATCACATACATGCATTAAATGCCTGTGTAATTACACATACAACATATGTAGATGATGTGTTACATGCACACATACATATGTGTTATGTGCACAAATCATACATACATGCATGGGTAACACATTACATGTCAGTGCACTACATACAACATATGTAGACATGATTACATGTATGTATTATGCACATGTGTACAGATGACATGTATGCACATAATGTGTAAAGACTGGTGTATTACATGCATACATCACATGCATGTGTATTATATACATTATATACACAATGTGTATAGTTGACATGTATAGATGGCATGTGAATTACATACATGGTTTGCATATATAAGTATTACATACACAATTTATATAGGTGGCATGTGTATTACATACATGTATTGCATGCATGCATGTTACACACATGCATTATACAGATGTAATGTTGTTTCCCCAAATCTCCCACAACACACTCCCTGGGTGATTCTTATAGACTAAAGACTAAGACTCCCATAGACTAAAAATAAAAAAATTGTAGTCTCATAAATCTCCCCAATTTCATTGTCTCACAGTAACTCATCACATTTTGCATTCTCTTTTTCCCGGTGCTCAGGGGATGTGACTTCTTCCTATGTCAACTGAATTTAGAACCCAGTCCAGGTTGCGTCTCTGGAGCTTGTTAGTCAAACTGCTCAGCAGAAAGTAAACACTAATAAATGCTTAATTGCAGACTCGAATTTTTTAAAACTGGAAAACGTTCTAACCTATTGAAATATCTTCCAAATGAAGTTTCAGTGGGATTTGAAGCTATTTGTTAAAAATATAAATAGGTGACTCTTTTGATTTAGATTGCTAGAACAGCTGATTAACATCAGGTATGAGGGAAATGCATTAAATGAATTTCAACACAGTTTTATGTAATTGGTAGATAGGATTGAAAAAGGAGTATGATTATATAACATATATTGAATTACTTGTCATCTAAGGGAGGAGGTGGGGGGAAGGAGGGGAAAATTTGGAACACAAGATTTTGCAAGGGTCAATGTTGAAAAATTACCCATGCATGTTTTGTAAATAAAAAGTTTTAATAAAAAACACACAAAAAAGAAAAATGAGCATGATTTACCCAATGCTTACAGATAATATATGTAAAACATTTTGCAAATCTTTAAAAGTTCTATATAAATGTTAACTATTATAACAGTAGTGAGCCCAGCCCCCAATTTGACTATTCTATTTGCACAATTAATCAAGCAATTAATCAATTAATAACAAAATAATAATTAATAAACTTTTGTTAAGCACCTACCATGTGCTAAGAGCTGGGGATTCAAAAGACATTCCCTGCCCTCAAATAAGCAATATATACAGAGCAAAGGCACTAGAATGAAAAGAGAGTGAGAAAGTCTTAGAGCGAGCAATGGGATTTTAGCTGGGAATTAAGGAGGCCAGGAATTGAGTAGGTAGGGATGAGGAAGGACAGCACTCCAGGCATGGGGGAATGCCTCAGACAAGGCCCACAGCCACGAGATGCAGGATCTTGTCTTGTTCATGGACCCAGCTCGGAGAGCACATGGAATACATGCCTTATGGAAACAACACATGGGAAGATTGAGAAGGAAGGGTGGGGCTAAGTGATGAAGGGCTCCAAAGGTCAGAGAATCTGAGGCTGGAGGTGATGGGGAGCACTGGAGGTTATTGAGGTTATTGAGGAGGAGGGTGACATGGTCAGACGTGTGCTTTAGCAAAAGCAACTTGGAGGTGGATTAGAGAAGGAGATACTTGGGGCGGGCACCCTCCATTCCTCTGCTCCCCCAAAAGCTGCTGCAATAGCCCAGATGTGAGGTGACGAGGGCCTGCACCCCAAGTGGCGACAGGGGCAGAAAAAAGGACGCAGCTTGAAGAGATGTTGCAAAGGTGAAATCCATAGGGCTTGGCAACATATTGGCTATGAGGGGTGAGAAACAGTGAGGAATCCAGCCAAGGAGACAGAGAACCAGCAGTGAAACCCTAGAGAGGAGAGAGCGTCAGGGAGGAAAGGCTCCTAAGAGGTAGGAGAATGCAGACTGATAAAAGGCCATTGGATTCTGCAGATGGGACTGTCGGTCACTTTGGAAGGAGACGTTTCTGCAGAACGGTGAGGTTGGAAGCCAAACTGAGAGTTTCAGAAGCCAGGGAGAGGAGAGAAGGTTTGGTGACTTTGGAGTTCTCCAGAATTGTTTTCTGCCTGGTGTTTCCAACACCCTCCTCTTCTAAGCAACTCCAGTCATCACAGTCTCAATTGTTTCTAGATTCTGTACGTCCCAAATAAACACACACAGAGTTTACTTTACATGACCCAGTCGCGTAGTAACAAGATAAATATAGAAAGAGAAAAGAAAAATAAAGGGAAACAATGAAGAGAGTGGGAATATCAAACTATACTACAAAGTTATTTGAGACTGGCTTAAAAAGTGACAAATTATTCAGGGAATCAGATGAGGTCCATGAGATCCAGAAGAGCAGAAAAGCACAATGTTCACAATTTTAAGGACATGACTCCTGGGATTGACTCAGTACCTGACAAAAATTGCTGGGAAAATTGGAAAGCAGACTGGGAGGAGTTAGATTTATAAAAGCTCCAAATGAATTCATGAAATAGATATAAAAAGTCAAAATTATGAACAATGATATAGGAAAGAGATCTTTCACAAGTGGGAAGAGAGTACTAGAATAAACAAAGGATAGAGATAATCATAAAAAACAACCAATTTCAATTATATAATATTGAAAAGATTTTGTATAAGAGAAGTTAGGAAGGGAAGTGGATAAAAATACTATTGCAAGATAAAAAGAGAAAAGAAAATTATCAATAAACTATCAAAAATATATAATAAAGAATAGCAAATCAGATAGAGATATCAGCAAGGCAATGTTGGTTCTGCCAACTTAAAGTTATACCAAATAGAGATTTCATATTAAAATGTTCATGTTTGTTGATATATCAAGTTCATTATAAAAACAAATTTCAAAAAAATGTGTCGGAACAAAAGAAAATATTGAAATAAACTGAACTTAGGACTGACTTTCAAGTTATCACAAAATATTAAATCAACATGAAACATTTTTGATCACATCACTTTCATTAAAATTGTTTTTGTTAACAAAGTTATTTTATCGAAAGTAGAAATGTTTTATACCATTAAATAAAATCAGTTATTTAAAAAATATTTCATCTTTCATTATTTCATCTCTTACCTATTCAAATGTCTATTTGTATATTAGTATAGTAGTATAGGTACTTATTAATCATATAAGGAATGCACACTCAAGAAGCCTTTCCAATTTCTCAGCTCCAGTGCATTGCCTCTCTTGCCTATTTCCAGTATATCCCGCATGTAGCTTGTTTGGACATTTTGGGGGGTATGTTTTCTACCTATTATACCATGAGCTCCTTGAGGCCGGGAACTGTCTTGAGTCTGTTTTTGTATTCTCTTTGCTTAGCTCTGTGCCCGGCACACAGTAGGTGCTTAACAAATGCTTACTGACTAGAGCTTTGAGGAAGCAAGTGGCCACAAACAAAGATCTGCTCCCCAAGTCTCCCCACGATCTTGCTTCCTGTCCACCCCATTGTCATTTCCACTGCCTCTTTAGCAGGTTTTCCCAGGGGTCTCTGCTTCTGGGTTTTTCCCAGAGCTCCGCTGTCCCCAAATCCATTTTTGTTTGTTCATTTCTCCTCCTCCCAACTCAACTCCAGCAGAGAAGGTCCTGCCCTTCCAGAAGTCTGCCTAAACCCAGGCCCGCGGGTCAGGACACAAGTGGGCACTGCCCAGCCTCAGACTTGGTGCCATGGAAACGAACAACTCTTTGGCCGTTCAGTTTATTGGGCTCTGGCACCCAATTATGGCCCTTCTCGATACCCGTCTCTGCCTAGCATCCTTCAAGCCCAATCACGGTCCCGAAGATGCCAGACTCCCTGGGGGCATCAGGTAGGAGAACAGAAGCTTCCCCAACATGCTCCTTGCCACCGAAGGTCCCTATTTTCATGTCATCCTGACTAGTCCAAGATGTTCCCAGAAAGGACATCTTTTAAAGCTAAGTCAGCCCCCCCCCCCCAGTTATTAATTTGCTAACCCTGATTTGCTCCTCCCTCTTGCACTCTGGTTAGGGTTAACAGAACCCTTTCTCTGTGTGTCTCTCTGTCTCTCTCTTTGTCTCTGTCTCTTTATTTCTCTCTCTCTGTCTCTTTGTGTCTCTCCCTGTCTCTGTCTCTCTATGTGTTTTCTGTTTCTGTCTCTGTCTCCTTTTCTCTCTATTTCTGTCTCTGTCTGTCTGACTCTCTCTCTCTCTCTCTTCCTCCCTCTCTCTCTGTCTCTTCCTCTCTCTCTGTCTCTCTCTCTCTCTCTGTGTCTCTTCCTCTCTTTCTCTCTCTCTGTCTCTCTCTCTGTCTCTTCCTCTCTCTGTCTCTGTCTCTCTCTGTCTCTGTCTCTCTCTATCTCTGTTTCTCTCTCTCTCTCTCTCTCTGTCTCTCTCTCTCTCTCTCTCTCCTGTCTCTTTCTCTCTCATTCTGTCTCTGAATGTCTCTGCCTCTGTCTCTCTCATGATTAACAGATAACAAGCAATGGAAGTCCCATAATATTTCATCCCCTGTTTGGAATGCTCTTGCCATAATTCACTTGCTTTAAAATCTCTGTCCTTCACTTCCTCTACACTCCACCCTACCCCAGCAAACATTTCTGTTTGCCTTTTACTGACAAAACTCATAGGGAAAAACCCTTAGTAGTTAAGCAGTGTCAAAATAGAAGGGCACCATCAGCCCCAGAAGATGCACAAGAGCCTAGCTTATTTAAGGAGACAGTGTGAACAAAGGGGAGGACTTGCAGCCAGAAAGGCATGAACTTGAATTCTGCCTTAGACATTCCTTAGTTAGATGACCCTGGGCAAGTAGCTTCCCCCTTCTGTGCCTCAGTTTGCTCATCTATTAAATGGTGTCACAAAATTTTTACTCTCTGACTTGGCAAACTTTGGCTTTTTTCCAAATCTGAACTCAGGCACTTACTGGGCAAGCACTTCACCCCAATCGCCTCCCCCCCAAACTGTTGGATTGAGGGGACATAAGGATGGCAGAAGAGAATAAGATTGTCTTAATTTTTTTTTGTACATTCCTTGAACCTATATATTGAGCGACATAATCTCTCTGACAGGAGAAGAATTAGGGCCCTTCTCTATAAAAGCACTTCTCTATATCCAAGTAAAGGATATCATTCGCTTCTCCCTACCCCACTTAAAGTAACTGACAAAATGGCAAGTCTTGATATGAGTGAGAACGATCAGAGATGGGAACCAGGTGCAATAAGCCTCAAAAATATTAGATGAACGACAGTAACATGAGAGAGGGAATGTATCTGGATTGGTTAAGAAACCGTGGGCCATCTATATAATAGCAAACAAGATTATAACCCAGAGATTTGAGCACCTGGAAGCAGAAAGAGGTAGTCCCAGAGACTCCCTTGTAAAAGGCTTGCCTGGGGAGGAGGAGAAAAGCCCCCTTTTGGGGTCAGATTTGGTCTTCCATCTCCATCCCCATTCCAGTGGAAGAAGGGGCCTCTGAACATCCTAGGGCAGGCCAGACAGCAGTGGCTGTCTGCAGAAGGAGCCCAGGACAATTTGGATGCACCAGAAAAGCAACTCCCAGATACTAAAAAGAGCCTGGTAGAAAAATGACACCATGCATAAGAGGAGCTTCTAATGAAGAGGAGGAAAAGAAAGATTAATATTCTGTCAAGGTTGGATTGCTGTAAGTCACAGAGTGCTGCGGACTGAAGAATTAAGGTAACAGCTCACCTAAAGGACAATGGAAGGGCATGTGGTAGGCATGGGTAGGCTGCCACATGTAAGCAATGAAGAAGGGGATGGAAAAAAATAGAAGGGACTAACAGAATGAATTAAAAAACCAGAATCCTAGAATATGTTAAAAGAGATACATTTGGATCAATTCTGATGGATGTGGCCCTCTTCAGCAATGAGATGAATCAAATCAGTTCCAATGG
Organism: Sarcophilus harrisii; assembly: GCF_902635505.1. NCBI lineage: Eukaryota > Metazoa > Chordata > Mammalia > Dasyuromorphia > Dasyuridae > Sarcophilus > Sarcophilus harrisii. Next base: position 37,794,189 of record NC_045427.1, on the reverse strand, counting down.
AGCAGTAATGAACTGAACCAGCTACGCCCAGTGAAAGAATTCTGGGAGAGGACTATGAACCACTACATAGAATTCCCAATTCCTCTATTTTTGTCCACCTGCATTTTTGATTTCCTTCACAGGCTAATTGTACACTATTCCAAAGTCTGATTCTTTTTGTACAGCAAAATAACTGTTAAGACATGTACACTTATTTTGTATTCAATTTATACTTTAACATATTTAACATGTATTGGCCAATCTGCCATCTGGGGGAGGGGAGGAGGGGGAAGGAGGGAGAAAATTGGAACAAAAGGTTTAGCAATTGTCAATGCTGTAAAATTACCCATGCATATAACTTGTAAATAAAAAGCTATAATAAAAAAAAGAGATACATATGAAGAACTGAGACACATACAGAGTAAAGGTAAAAGGCTAGAACAGAATTTATCGTGCTTCAGATGAAGTAAAAAAAGCAGGGGTAGCAATTCTGATCTCAGATAAAACAAAAGTAAAACTACATCTAATTAAGAGAGATAAGGAAGTAAAGTACATCTTGATAAAGGGTACCATAGACAATACATTTTTAAATGTACATGCACCAAGAAGTAGAGCATACAAATTTCTAGAGACTATATTAAGCCAGTTACAGGAAGAAATAGACAGCAAAAGTATATTAGTAGAGGACCTCAATCTTCCCCTCTCAGAATCGGACCAATCTAATCTCTACAGAGGAAACTACGGAGGTTAATAGGATCCTAGAAAATCTAGATATGATAGATCTCTGGAGAAAACTGCATAGAGACAAAGGAACACATCTTTTCTCTGCAGTACATAGCACTTACACAAAAACTGACTATGTATTAGATCATAAAAAACTCACAATCAAATGCAGAAAGGCAAAAATAGTAAATGCTTCCTTTGACAGATCACAATGCAATAACAACTGCATTCAGTAAAGGGCCAGAAAAAGAGAGACTAAAAAACAATTGGAAATTAAATAACCTAATTATAAAGAATGAGTGGATTAAACAACAAATCACAGAAACAATCCATAATTTCATCCAAGAGAATGATAGTAATGAGCCAACATACCAAAACTTATGGTATGCAGCCAAAAAATTCTTAGGAGAAATTTTATACCTCTAAATAGTTACATGAACTAAATGGAGAAAGAGGTAATCAATGACTTGCACATGCAATTGAAAAAGCTAGAAAAAGAACACATTAAAAAAAAACCAATTAAATACCAAATTAGAAATTCTGAAACTCAAAGGAAAGATTAGTAAAATTGAAAATAAGAAAATGAACTAATTAATAAAACTAAGAGGGGCAGCTAGGTGGTGCAGTGGATAGAATGCCAGCCCTGAAGGTAAGGAGGACCCGTGTTCAAATCTGGTCTTGGACACTTAACACTTCCTAGTTATGTGACCCTGGGCAAATCACTTAACCCTAACTGCCTCAGGAAAAAAAAAAAGAAAAATTAAAAAAAATAAAACTAAGAGTTGGTTTTATGGGAAAAAACAACAAAAATAGATAAACCTTTGGCTAATTTGATAAGAAAAAGGAAAGAAAAAAACCAAATCACCAGCATCAAAAATGAAAAGAGTAAACTTAACCACCAATGAAAAAGAAATTAAAGCAATAAGTAGGAGCTACTTTGCCCAACTGTATGACAGAAAATCCAACAATCTAACCAAAATGGATGAATATTTACAAAAATATAAATTTCCCATTAACATAAGAGGAAATAAAATACTTAAATAGTCCCATTTTAGAAAAAGAAATTGAACAAGAAATTAATGAACCCTCTAAGAAAAAAAATCTCTAGGGTCAGATGGATTCACAAATGAATCCTACCAAACATTTAAAGAACAATTAATTCCAATACTATGTAAACTATTTGGAAAAATAGGTAAAGAAGAAATCCTGTCAAATTCCTTCTATGACACAAATATGACTGATACCTAAACTAGGAAGAACCAAAACAGAGAAAGAAAAATACAGATCAATCTCCCTAATGAATATTGACGCAAAAAATTTAAATAAAATATTAGCAAAGAGAGTACAGCAACTTATCAGCAGGATAATACACTATGACCAAATGGAATTTATACCATGAATGCACAGAAAAACTATTAGTATAATCAACTATATCAATAATAAAACCAACAGGAATCATATGATAATCTTAATAGATGCAGAAAAGGTGATGAGGTTTAGATTTGGGATATTCAAATGAAATTAGGGTTACTGGTGGTCAGGGAGGAGTTAAATAAGGGCTAGTGGCAGGGTAGGTTTGGCTCCCCTGCATCCCTTGGGATTCAGTGCAAGAGTAGGGAGTTCTAGTGAACTCCCTTCTAGTGGTGCAAGCAATTCTCTGTAAAGGAATTTACAGACCCGAAAACCTAGATTGATAAAGGAGGTTTATTATGGGGACTGGAAATAAGGTTAAAATCTGGTTAAGGAAATAGGTGAGGGTAAAGAGAAGGCGGCACTGGAAACAGTATTCCAGTGGGCAGAGACCCTTGGCATGTCAAGCATGGGGCTGGCATATTTGGAACCTCTGCAAAGAGAAGATTTTAGTTTGGTTCTTTTTATAATGAGAGATTTAGCTAAAAGGGCCCTTGGGTGGAGTCCCAAGTTGGCTCATATCTGATGGGGGCTGTGAGAGCCCAAGTTGGCTCAGATCAGATGGGGGCTGGGACAAGCCTGGATCTCCTATTGAAATTCAAAGGGGTGCTTTTGACCAGGATTTGTGAATCAAAGTTGCAGGCTTCCTGAACTAATAATGCATCAGCCAGGAGGGGCTGGGAATAATCTGAATCACAAATCAATCTGAAAGGATCACAAATCAGTTTCTTAAAGGGATCACAACCTGCTTCAAAGGCTTTTGACAAAATACAGCACCAGCGCTCATTCCTATTAAAAAAAACATTACAGAGCAAAGGGATAAAGGGAACTCTTCTTAAAATAATAAGCAATATCTATTTAAAACCAACTGTAAGCATTATTTGTAATTGAGAGAATCTGAAAGCATTCCCAATAAGATCAGGAGTAAATAGGAGTGAAGCAAGAATCCCCTTTATCCCTACTATTATTCAACAATGTACTACAAATGTTGGCTTAAGCAATAAGAAAACAAAAAGAAATTAAAGAAATCAGAATAGGCAATGAAGAAATAAAACTATCATTCTTTGCAGATGATATGATGATATATTTTAAGAGAATCCTAGTAAATCATCCAAAAGCCTACTGGAAACAATGAACAGCTTTAGCAAAGTTGCAGAATATAAAATAAACCCACACAAATAAATCATCAGCATTTCTATATAGTGTTGACAAAGCCCATCAGCCCATCAGAAAGAGAAATTCCATATATTATATAATATAGACGAAATAAAATATTTGTGTGTCTACCTGCCAAGACTAGCCCAAGAACTATATGAACACAATTACAAAACATTTCTCATCCAAATAAAGTCTAAACAACTGTTTTGTTAATTTCAAAAGAAAAGTAGTTTCAAGAAACAAATGTTTTGATAGCTTCAAGAGAAAGGGAAGAGAAAAGGAATACATTAAAGAAGGAATGAAGAAGAAGAGAATACCATATTTATGGTATACCAGAAGAAGAGTATACAAACATGAAGGTCAGAGTGGGTAACGTGGGTGTTTCTTGAACTTCCCTCCTACTCAAACTGATCAAAAGAGTGTCAAAGACACACAACGAGTTTGGTGCATAAATATTTTAAATTCAACAGGGAAATGAGTGGGGGAAAGGGAATTAAGGGATTTAAGAGGGAGTTGAGGAGAGAATGCCAACAAGTAAGTTCCAATAACAAAGAGCTAATCATAAAGGGAGAAATATATTACAATGAAAAAACAAAAAATAAAAAAAGCAGTGATCTGGGTTTAGACTGGATGAAGAGAGAAAGAGCAGAGAAACAGGAACACATTACCACAATTATAGGCTACATAAGCTGATCTCATTTTCTTTTTTCCCCATGGTCTATTTTCTTTATAAAGAGAGGAGAGAGACAGCAAAAAGGGGAAGATTATAATAAAATATGATGGAAAGAGAAATCAATTCTCAATCATAATGGAATGAAATTACCCCTGAAATGGAGGAAATCAGTAAAAAAAAATCCAAAACAAAACCCAACTCAACCCAGTACAACATATTAGAAGTAGATTCCAATATGTTGTTTAAATGTAACTTAAAAATACACTTGAAACAAATATTTACAGAGTTAAAGTAGGAGGACCAAGTGTATCAATCAATGAAAAAAACCAATTTAGACACTTGAAAATCACTTTTATATACAACAAAAATATAAAACATTTAAGTATATGAATCATTTGACACAATTGATAAGACCACATATTTCATTTCTTTTACTATATGAAAAGTCCTTAAAACATTAAGGAATATAAATGATAAAGGTACAGAATAGTCATGACCTTTTGTTGTACATCAAAAGAAATTTTCTACATTTATTTTGAGTTATTTATTTGCTCATATTAGCATGTTCTCTTTAGAGAGTCAGTAAAATTCATCAAAAGTTCATAAAACTGAGAATAATATATTCATAAGCTAAAATAAAATTTTATCTTTGCATGAAATTTCCACTATTTTACTAATTTATTTCTTCACTTTTATGGTTTTTCAGATTTTCAGAATTTATAGTTTGATGTTATAATAGCACAGCACCAGTAATAAAGCATTACTGATAAAATTTCTGAGAGTCTCTGATAAACACATTTTAGAACTCGTGAGAAATAGCCTATACAATTCATCCATTAGTGAACTTTTAGTTTGTGAATTCAATGATATAATTTCTACAATTGTAATGTCTGAGACACAGAGAGATCATCTGATACCAATAACAATGAGTCCATTAATAAAATTCCTTTTATAGCTGATAATCTGAAATGTAATGAGAAATGTAGCTCTCATATTAAAGTTCATAACAAAAGAAAGGAAGTCCAATTGACCTTCTTACTTATGCTAATACTCAGTACTCCATTTCCCACTTCTGTGCCTTTTTCTCTCACTTGGCCTCCATTCCTTTACCTTCCCTTCTAAGAACTCCTAGTATCCTTCTAGACTGAAGTAAGCATCATCTTCTACACAAATTCTTTCCTGATATCCCCAAATCAAATTGTATCTATTTTGAAATTACCCATCCTTGCCTAACATAGTCTCTACTAAAAGAATGCAAATTCTTTAAGAATGCTTTAACTTCCATAAAGAACAAAGCATAAGAATGCTTTATTTCATAAAGAATAATTCCATATTCTGATGGATCAGGCCATCCTCAGCAACGAGATCAACCAAATCATTTCTAATGGAGCAGTAATGAACTGAACTAGCTATGCCCAGAAAAAGAACTCTGGGAGATGACTAAAAACCATTACATTGAATTCCCAATCCCTATATTTATGCACACATGCATTTTTGATTTCCTTCACAAGCTAATTGTACAATAATTCAGAGTCTGATTCTTTTTGTACAGCAAAATAATGTTTTGGTCATGTATACTTATTGTGTATCTAAGTTATATTTTAATATATTTAACATCTACTGGTCATCCTGCCATCGGGGAGGGGGTGGGGGGGGGGGTAAGAGGTGAAAAATTGGAACAAGAGGTTTGGCAATTGTTAATCCTGTAAAGTTACCCATGTATATATCCTGTAAATAAAAGGCTATTAAATAAAAAAAAAAGAATAATTCCATAAAGAACAATTAACTTATTAACTGAAAACAATCTCTAATGCAGTATTTATATTCCTATACACATTTATTATCAAGGGAGAGAAAAAAGATATAAATAAAAAAACATAATAAAGCAACAAATAAAAATACATAAATGCACATACTACAAAACTGCCCCCAAAAAGTAGACATAAACAAAAACAAAAAATAATGAATTTCTAACTGGAACCAGGAGTTGGGTTTTTTCTAAAATACCAAGAAAGCAGAAAATTGTGAATTTTGTATTTTTTGAAAGAGAGGAAAACCTAATCCCCCAAATCCCCCAAAATGCATAACAGTTGTAAAAAAATTGTTCAAATTATTTTACTCAATTATAGGTCAACAAAACTGGTAAGTCAAATGAAATGGATGAATATATACAAACACATAAAAAATCCAGACTAATAAAACAGAAAGTTAGTGCACTAAAGGGACATAACGATTCATTCTCAGACATGCCCATCATGATTAGTTTTTTTTTTTCTTGGCTATACATTTATTACAAGAGAAGATTTCTATGCAGGGAAGATAGTTTAGTGGGTAGTGATAAATATGCAATAAAAGCATCAATAAAACATTTTAAATGCACAGAACACAATAAAAAGTTTAGAAAAGGACACAAACAGAGCAATTTTGTTATACTACTTTGATAAATGTCATATATGTATGTGCCTATATATCACATATATATTTTCTTTTAAAAGCATATAATGTAGTTTACAGTTTCTTACATAATTTTCTTTCTTGTTCTTTGTATTTTGGAATATGGATATCTATTAAAGCTTATTAAAGTTAAGAGAAAGGCAGATTTTGGAAGTGAACAACTTGTTAAGAATGTCTGAAAATGAAAATGGATTTCTAGAGCAGCTTGAACTACAAGAATGACAGGCTCTTGTACAGGAATGGAATTTTCTCAGTAGAGGTTGATAGGATTAATTTTTCTTTTCAAAGAGAGACCACCCTCATTGAAACTACACAAAATGAAAAGGGACTTAAACTAAACAGAAAGGGGGTAGAAAGGGGAGAAAACCTATCAATGTATATGTGCCAACTTAGATAACAGAATACTTTGAAATTTTTATCCTTCTTGAATTCATGTCTCTTGTGTCTCTTATACTATCTCTTTTTGCTCCAATTCCTTTGAAATCTGCTTTCCCAAATCTAGGGTACATATAAGACTATGCCTGTGTTAAAGAAAAAAATATCTATACATCAAAAAGTATCAATGGACAACTAAAAATTCATAGGAAATCAATTCAAGAAAAAAGTCAGTATAAAAGGTCTTGGTTGTCTACACAAAAAATGTACAAAATAAGGCAGATTTGACTTTATGAGTATTACTGAAAATTAGTGATATAAGATTCTTGACTAGAAAATGCTCTAGATAAATATAGTTTAAAAAACATCCCCAACAACGATAAAAGTCAAAGAGGGCTGGGAGGTAGTTTTATTTATTGAGAAGGTGTCATGTGAAGAAACCCAGTTATAAGAGCCTCAAAGGCATGGTGAAGAGCACTTGAATGAATATCAATGGAGGCAAACAGAAGTTAAAAATGATATTATCATTATAGTATATTATAGACCACTTGGAGAGAAAAAGAAATAAAAGAGGGCACTATAATGAATCATTATCCTGCCACAGATGAATGGAATAGATGATAAGGAACTTCAGTTATGCAGATAACTTGTGGACCGGCATCACTTCCAAAGGTATATATTATATTTTATTATAATTTCTTAACTTGTCCTTATTGATTATCTCATACGTCAGAAGGTGAAGCTACCAAAACATGGAAAAAAATATATTCTATATCTGATTTTCATCAATAGGAAGGAGCTAATTGCTGGGGCAAAAAATTTTAGGAAACTAAGAAAGAAGATATAATTTATCTTAAAATTCTGGAGAGAGAATTCCCCTAAACTAGAAGCAAAGAATTTATGCAGTATGGGAGACTGCTCTTATTGAACAATTTATATAATAAAACAATATATAACAATTTATATAATGAAACTTTGTTTTCAATAGATTTGACCCATAATGTTGTACACTCTAGATTCTGAAAGCAGATTTCAAAGAAATCAAACAAGAATAGCAGAATCACACATTCTAAAACAATAAAGGATGGAATTCCAATGACCTAAAGAAAAACAGCTCTAATAAGGAGGAAGAGGAGAAGCTCATGAAACTTACTAGTCAACTTGTATTTTAAAAAGGTATGTGCTAAGGATGGAAATAAAAACAGGCAAGAGAATAAATACTAAAAAATGGTATAGTATTATGAGGATTTGTGCTAAATGACCATTGTTGACAAGAAAAGTAAAGGATTAAAAGGGAGGGAGAGTAATTTTTAACGGGGAGTAATTTTTAACTATATTGGAAAAAAACATGATGACTAAAGAAGGAACAGCTTTTATTTAGTATAATAGACACTGCGTTTTCCCAATGATCAGCCTTGTTTTGCTCCTGTTTTTTCTTCCAAGTAGTAAGGATTGAATAATACTTTGTAATAGAAGTGGATATCTAAGAGAAATAAAGAAATAATAAACGACCCTTTGATGAGTTTAAGCCATCAGCTGGGACCAGCAAACTATCCCCTAGGATACTAAAAAACAAAGACCTTTAATTACTGAGCCACAGTCAGCAGCATTGAGTGATCTCAGAGATTAGAACAGGTGCTACTGAATTGAAGGAGATACAAGACATTATCCCAATGTTTCAAAACAAAGGAAGAGAATGGATTCTGCAAACAACAGGCTAATGAATTTGACTTCAATTCCTATAAATTTTCAAGAAGATGTTTTAAAAGTAATGGTTAACATCTAGAAATGGGACTGGTGATTACAATGACTCAGCACTTCATGAACAAGAAATCATGACCTTCCACTTCCTGGAAGAGAATAGCTGGACTCCCTAGGTGGAGTGGGATGGACATTTCCAAACATGACCAGTAGGTTCATTTGTTTCATTGAACTGTACTTGTCACAGGGGAAGATACTATTGTGAAAAGAGTGATGGGAAGTAATGATAATATTTTTAAAATAATAAAATGATTAAAAAGAACAGAAGCTCCTTGGACTCTAGCCCATCCTTCTCCCTATCTAGAAGAGGCATAAAACTCTGTTTCCTGTTTTTATGAGATTATGAGCCTGGCAGCTCCAGAGTGTGTGTCAAGGGAAAAAGAAGGTGGTTTAAGACCGAATACTGGGAAACACCCACAGCCAGGGAGAGTTTAATGAGCCAGTGAAAGCTACTAGAAGATGTGGTCAGATGAGGACAACTAGGAGAATGTGATGTCATAAAAAAAAAGTTCTGGGGAAAATCAGATGGTTAACAGAGTCTTACACAGGTTGAGAAGAATAAGGTTGAGAAAATGCCATCAGGTCTGGCAATTAAGTGAGCACTGATGACTTCAGATAGAAAAGCTTCCCTGAGGGATGCCCTAAGTCAGACTGCAAAGGGTTGATCAGTGAATGTTAGGAGAAGTGGAGATCTTGGGTACAGACAGTGTTTCTGAGGAGTTTGGGTTAAGAAAGAGAAGAGAGATATAAGAAGACTATAGTTTTAAGGAATTGCACGGTCTGTGGAAGAAAAGGCAGAGTATTGTAGCTTGACAGATGGAAGTGACAAGTTTCTAGGTTCATGAAATATTCATTCACTTAATATTCTTAAATGATTGTTGTTCAAATAAATTTTTTCTGAAAATATGCATAAAATCTGATGAGCTTTTGGGGAAATGGGAAAAATAATAAAGCCACAAAGGTTATTTCAAAAAAAAATAGTGACAAATTAATATGTCTTCCAATTTGGCCCTAGAAAAGAAAATTAAAATGCAGGAGGGGTAGGGGAGAGAAGACAGGACCATTCATGTAGATGTAGTTGTGCTGGACTGTTTTTTTTCCCCCTCTGTCCTGGAGTTTTACAGAGAGTGGAGGTATGTCAGGAGAATATCTTGAAATTAATATGATCTAAAATCCAATAACCATCAATAAAATTTTTAAAAAAGGAATGAATGTGTCATTCTTTAAACTGAAGTTGTAGCACTTTTCCTAGAATTAGGCACATATGCAACGCCCTAAATTTTGTCTGAATTAAATAGAAGCGTAGCATGGTTGAGTGGTTTTGGAGAGAGAGGACTCAACTCCAGACTTTGCTGTTTACTACCTGTGAGATTTCAGGCAGGTCACTTTCCTTTTCAGGCCTTAGTTCCCTCATATGTAAAATAGGATGAATGGACTAGATCTCTAACTCCTATGATGCCATGACTGTTAAAATCAATGACAAATGAAGATAGATGTTACATTATTCCATTCTCGTTGTCAGAAAGCAGGTCCAAAGAAGAAACTTTCATAAAACTAACTAATAAGTATTCTAAAATGTCTATTTGGATGATTTGATTCTAAACTTACTTATTCATAAAGAGATGTAAATTAATTGTCCAAAATGATCAAAGTTTCCATTTTCTCATATTAGATCATTGAAACATTACAAACCTTGCTTTTTCTTTATCCTCCTCTTCTTGAGTAGCATGTACTTTCCATTGGAAATGTGCAATGATATTACTTCGGTTGTGAATTATTATATTTCTCTGATTAGACAGAGATATATAGGTCTTCTCAATGATCAAGGAATTCTTGTCCAGTCTAATATTCATATCTGCACCAGCACCATACAAGCTTACACAAACCTTTTCCCCTGGGAAGAAGCAAAAGACAAACATGAATTGGTTTTTATTTTCAACAATCAGGTATAACTAAGTCCTATAAAATGAAGACATACATAAAATAAATGTAAAATAACTGGGAATAGGGCGAACAACTAGGAGAATCAGGAAAATCCTTTTGAAGGAGCTGACATCTGAGCTGAAACTTAGAGGGTGTAAGGTTCTATATGACACAGAAGTAAAGAACTACAGGGATATCCTGTACAAAATCTGAGAAAGACGTCCAGCCATGATGGTTGCCTGAATAAATATTTCCAACTCCCCACAAACCTATTCCAGCAGAAATATGTAGTCAACATCAAGCTGAAGAGTGATCCAAAAATCCACTGAGTAATTACAGTAAGTGACTTCTACCCCAGACCTGCAGAAACAATAGGAAAAAAGCACTAAGCTGGGGCAGGCAAACTAGCCCACAATCTCCTAGCATGACTAAAGACGGCAAAAATCATGCAGCCTGAAAAGAAAAGCATCCCCCCATGGATCCTCTGGAGGGTCAGAGATCCCTAGGGGGGGTTGGAAATCCATAAGGAAAACTCCGGAAGCTGTAGAAGCATGAGAAACTAGGGTAGCAAGCATCCTTCAGACATGTTCCAAAGTTCCTGAACATTATAAAAAGTCCTGAAGGCAGCCCTCCAGCAACTTATGAAGCTCTAAGACTAGGAGGTCAGTCAGGAAACCCATGGCCCCAGCTGAGAACAAGCAATACAAAACTCCTATCCAAAAGCATGGCATGAGACCCTGGCAAAAAGTCCCATTTCAGAAAATAAGGTTGGAGACATGAGTCAACCAAAGATACTAAGAAGTATATATTTTAAGCTTTAGAGATTCAAAAATTCGAAAAAAGGGTAAAATTATTCCATACAATTGTAACCTAAGATTCAAAGGATAAAAAGTTAAAAAAAAAAAAAAAGATTCAAAAGGAAAAAAGAAATCCTTTTTTCCCACAAGGATTTCTGCATAAATACCTACAATAAGTGAGACAAGAGATTGAAAAATTAATTTAAAACCCTCTAGAAGGAAAACTTAGAAACAAAATAAATATATTAGAATAGAAAATAGTTAATATTATCCAAATAACAGACTCCTTGAAAATTAAAATAGGCCAAACATAAATCAATGACCTTGTCATGGCAAAAAAATATGGCAAGAAATATTAGAAAAAATCAAAAGAGTGAAAAAATAGAAGAAAATAAGATATCTGATATAAAAATCAAATGGTCTGGAAGATGATGGATACTATGAGATATATGACTTTTTAAAAGTTAGATCACAGTACTTCAAGAAATCAATAAATGAAATCTGCACAGATCTATGATAATAATAGGGCAAATGAAAGTGGAAGATAGGAGATCTACCAACAACTCCTGGAAAAAAAAAACTCCCAAAGGAAAAGTTTCAGTAATGTTATAGCCAAAATTTCCAATTTCCACATCAAAGAAGAAAGAAAAATAAGCAGCCAGTAAGAAACAATTCAGTGATCAATTAATCGCAGCTAGGATACACAAGATCTGGAAGCTTCTACCATAAATGAGAAGAGACCTTGGAATATCATATTCCAAAAGGCAAAAAGTAGAGGTTTGCAACCAAGAAAAATGTACTCTGCAAAACAGGGTAATGCTACAAGGAAAAAAAGATCTTAAACAAAATAGTGATTTTCAAGCATTCCTGAAAAAAGAAGTTCTGTAAGAATTTTGAAATGCAAACATAAGAGTCGAGATAAATCTAGGAAAGGAAATATATACATATATAAGAGCATTTAGGAGAAGCTATATGATGTGCTAACATTCTAACTAAGATGAAATGTGGCCTTTCAAAACCTTAATGCTTTCAAATTGTATGAGTAAGCTAAGAAACAAGAACAGAGAACTGGGAGCTAAATTTACTTTTTTTCCAGAGAGAATGTATGGTAAAAAAGAAATACTTGAGCACAGAAAGTAGGAAAAAGGAAATATAAGATATAGGAAGGATCATCAAATGAATCTCATTTTCTTTCCAAAACTACAGAAAGTGACATTGAATGCATATGCACTCTCCCACACCCCCCCCCCACACACACACACACAGAGTTTGGTGCAGAAATATGTCAAACTCATTAGAGAAATAGGTGGGGAACAGGGTATCGGTAATAGGGAGGATAACACCAAGAATGAACAGTCACAAGCAAAACTAACTTTCTGATCCTAAAGAGAGGATTAAAAAGAAAACTAGAAACTAGGGAAGGGATGCCCATCACTTGGGAGATGATTGAACAAATTATAGCATATGAGTGTAATAAATATACTACATTGAAAGATTAGACAATTTATAGTAAAAAATTATTGAACAGTAAGAAATTATCAAAGATACAGTTTCAGAGAAACCTGGGTAATTATGAACCAATGATACTTATTGTGTATCTAATTTATATTTTAATATATTTAACATCTACTGGTCATCCTGCCATCTGGGGGAGGGGGTAGGAGGTAAGAGGTGAAAAATTGGAACAAGAGGTTTGGCAATTGTCAATGCTGTAAAGTTATCCATACATATAACTTGTAAATAAAAGGCTATTAAATAAAAAATAAAAAAAAATTATGAACCAATGCAGCATGATTCTAACAGAACCAGAAGATAATTTTTGGAATGACAACACTGTAAACCAAAAAAACCCACTTAGATTTAAGAACACTGATCAAAGAAATGACCAAGCACTTCTCCAGAGGAGCCATGATGAAGCATATATTTGTGAAACACTGATCTCAGTGAATGGCACATAGTATGTGCTTAATACATGCTGATTTCCTTCCTTTCCACTGTGTCAGAGAATGATGGAATCAAAATGCAGAAGGATATATAGTCATGGTCACTCTTTGGATTTGTTTTGCTTTTTTGTAATAGGGGAATTTTTCCTCTTCATTTTTAACATGGGTAGAGTGGAAGCAGTGAAGGGAGTTACAAATAATGATACTAAGAGGATCGCTGAAATATTTTTAAACGAAAAGAAGAAAACAGAAGGAAGTTAAGAAGAAAACAAAAGTAAGTAGTTCTGTCTAACCTGAAGGTGCAATGTATTAGGTACCTTTTTAAAATCCAGAGGTATAGATTGGACACTCGTAGTTTCATATGCAGACTTCTTTTTGTATTCTATATAAACAGAAATGTTTATTTTTGATGTTGAAGCTTGGAATAAATTTTTTAAAAGGCTTAGACAGCCTATAGTAAGCAAGCCAGGCTGGTGGAAACACAAAGTGTGGAAGAGAAAGTAATATATAATTAGCCTGAGAACATCACGGAATGCCAGCCAGAGAAACGATTCTTCTATCCCAGAGGAAGGAGGAGCCCCCAGAGTCTCTTCAGTAAGGGAGCAGTGTGATCAGAGTTACATATTAGGAGTATCCATCTGGGAGCCAGGTAGAGGTTGGATGAACTGGAGAGGGTAGGAGCTGAATGTACAACTACCAAATAGGGGACCATGGCAATAGTCCAGACAATAGTCCAAAAAAGTGATGAGGAACTGAAAGATGGTCCCCGTGTATGGAGAGGATAAAATCAGCCATCCTGGGCAATCAATCAGGAAAGAGAAGTGACGGAGAATGAACTTCGAGGTGATGTCAAGGCTGTAAACCTGTGACTAAAAGATGCCTGTGCCCCTGACGGAGATTAGGAAGCTGGTGGGGGAAGAGGAATAAATGAAGATGTCTAATGTACTGATTTGAAATTTAAATTAAAAATAGGGCCCCTAAACTGTACAGAAGGATCCCTGTGGATGACCTATTGACTTAGAGAATCACAAATTAACATTTTCTATGCTTTATTATAATTTCATTATTTTTGCCAAATATTTCCCAATTATATGCTGATTTGGTTCTAGCCATACTGGATGTATTGCGTGGCACTGGCACATGTTTACCATTTTGGCTCTACCAAGTAGCTAGAGATGTAGGAAGGACCTCAGCAAAGAGATTGAGGATTGATATGTAAAGATCTGGATCATCTCCATTAAGGTAAAAACTGGATCCATGAGAAGTGATGGATTCTTGCTCTCATATTCATTAGGAATGCTGACTTAAAATTTTCTCTCTCTCTCTCTCTCTGTCTCTCTTTTTGCTTTATCACATGATCATAAATTAGAGCTGGAAGGGATCTTAGTTAAACCTCCTTTTATAAATAAGGAAAAATGAGAATTAGTGAAAGTAAGTATTGTGCTAATGTTCACAAAGTTTTGTAAGTATCTAAAGAGGGATTTGACTCCAAGTCCAATGCTCTAATACTCCTGACTTTATTTATGTCACAAAAAGAGTTTTGATATTTTTCCTCCTCGATTTCTGAGGACAGTTTGTGCAGTATAGAGATTGGTTGCTCTTTAAACTGGTTGAATTCACCTATAAATCTTTCTTGGCTAAGTTTATTTTTTTTTATAGTTCCTTTACAACTTGCTTGATTTTTTTCTCAATAATTGGGTTATTAAGATCTCATTTTCTTGATTTGATCATTTTGGTGTCTCATTATATATTTCTATAGTCAATCCTCAGTTTTTTACAAATTATAATAAAAACATATGGTAGCAAAATTGAAAAAAATATATTTATGCAGGCTAAATTATCTCAAGTTGATAACCACTTGATTAAAATGACTAAAATAAAATAGACAAGATGTGATTATTCTCTTAGAGGAAAGTGACAAGAAGAAAAATATGGGGCCTAGAAAATCTTTTGTACAGCATTTATTGATTCAATTGTGATCTATAAGCTATGATTATAGATGGCAATTTGTGGTGTTAGACCAAGACAAAAGAAAATCAACTGTAATGAATATGTTCAATGTTTAGATACCTAAATCTGTGACTGATTAAAACTGGAACAGAAATGTGAGTTAACTGTTCTCTCCAATGGGTTAGAAAACATAACTATATATCACTGGGGTTGGGGGGAGAAAGCTATTCTCTAGAATAGAGCAAATCTCACACAGAAAGTTTTAGAGATTAAAGATGTATCAAGGAGATCAAATGCAGCACCTCTCGATGAGTGTGAGTATCAGTGAAGGGCTGAAACTCTGAATAAGTGCACTGGAATCAGACAACTAATCACTTAAGGCTAATTACTTATTGGACAATACTCCATTAGTATATTCTTGGAAAATGGCCCTTCCCACTATTCTGTGCTGGCTCCATCTATTGATGTATACAGAGAAATGTAGGAGGGATTAGGGGATGGAGTAAAACAAGTCAGAGTCACTTTGGCTGTGGACAAGGAGGAGAGAGGAGGTTATGGAGAGCTTGTGGAGTTTTCGTCCATCTCCTTTACTTCTCCCCTAAAGACCAATGACTTTTGATTATCCTGACTCCGGCTGTTTCTAAGGCATCCAGGGCGCTAACTCTGTTTTCACAAGTATCAAGAAAAAGTATCAAGGGTAACTAATCCCTTAGAGTGGGCTATGGATCTCACAAACACAGAGTTGAATGGCTAAGGACATTGGGGTACTCCTAGTGTTCAATGAAATGAGGCAAAAATTGATGCAAAGTCTCATATATCTCAATGTGCAAGAGAAAATTTTTCAATTTTAATTAATTAATTTTAACAACAAGGTAGGATCTTTCATCTGATTACATGGGTAGCTTTATCTCATGACAACTGAGATTGTGGTGGATATTTTTTGCTTTCCTCTGCCTCAGTTACCTTTATATAAATTAGCTTTGCATGGGCCAAATGCAGAGAAAAATACCTTTGGTGGCTGATATGAAATAACCCTGTAAATCTTTATCGCAGAGTACTGGGAGTTCTTTAAATCCTGGAGTATTGTTCTTTTAAAGGTTCTATTAGCCCTCCATTGATCTGCCAGCATAAGGGTACAGAATTCTGTAAATTATCAGACCTTTCTTCCTTTTCCAATGAGCAACTGAGTCATCTGATTATCCACTTTTTCCAGGGGTTCAAAAACTGAAGTTTCCAATAAATAATGTTATGTCTACCATAAATCCAAGATCCTTTCTAACCTCATGAGGACACCAAGCTAACAGAATATTGTGTGTACAAATGCTTCTCTAAATTACAAATTTATAAACATGAGCATTCTCTTAATTATTTCTAAGCTTGTCACCCCTAATTCAATATTCAGCACCTGCAATTTCTTTTGCTCTAGGCTCTGTACTCCATGTCCTCACTTCCCACCAACATTTTTCTTTCCCTTCATTTAGAACTATCATTAGATTCCATGATCCTCAAAAAAAAAAATCCTGACAAAACAGACTGAATAACTATGACCTCTCTTTTTCTGTCTATATAAAGTCAATGAAATAAGAAAACAGAATCAAAGATTTATATAAAAGGGATCATCATGATAATTACTTAAAATTAAATGGATGAAAAAAGGCCATTATTAAGTCAGAAAGAACTTTGGCTTGACATTAGTGCCTTAGTGTGCTTTGAATTCTTTAGGTTTTTTGCAATACTATCATAAGGATTGGGAAAATGAAAATTGTAGGATTAATCAGAGGAGAACAACAACAATAATAATAGCTAGCAAGCATTTCTATAGCCCTTCCTATGTGCAAGGCACTGTGATAAGTGATTTATAAATATCTCATTTGATCCTTACAACATGGTAAATGCTATTATTATTCTCATTTTTCAGTTGAGGAAACTGAAGCTGAGAGATTTGTTCAGGATCTCAAAGCTAGTAAGTGTTTAGGGTTGTACTTGAACTCAAGTCTTCCTCATTCTAAGCCAAGCAGCCGCCTTAAAAGAATGGTAGAAGAGAACAAGAACTGGGGAGGGAGGGAAGGAAGGAAAATGGTGAAAGGAAAAAGGAGAAGTATAAAACCAAGCAAGAAGAGGAGAAAACAACTAACAAACAAAACCCTAAAGGGAAAGGGGTAATTAGCAAGAAGGCATCAGAGGTGAGGGGAACAGTCACAGTTTTTAAAAACAAGTTTAATTAACTGAAGGAAAATTATGCTATGTTGACAGGAGAAAAGAAGAGAAATCATAATTTCAAAAGCTCCCTCTCCATTATTTTAGAAATAGATGGGAGGAAAATATAACCCTAAATCTTAACTTTAAGTGTGAATGGATTAAATAATCCAATATTAAAGAGTGACAGATTGGATGTTATTAAAAAAAACTCTGTAATCTGTTATTTACAAGATACATATTTTTAAAAAACAAAGGCATCTACAAAATAAAACTGAAGGGATGGGAAAATTACTATACATCAAATGAATCTAAAAATCAGAAACTGCAATCATGCTTTCAGATAAAGCAAAAACAACATTCAAAAAATAATGACAAACAAGGAAACTATGTTATATTGAAAGGAATCAGAGAGAAACAACTAATATCAATAATAAACTTATATAAAGCTCCCATAATAAACTTATATAAGGCACTAAATTCCTTAACATCCAAATTCATAAAGGAAACATTCTTAAAATTGAGGAAAAAATGTAGAAACCTTATCAGAATCCTTTTGTGAAATAGCTAGTAACTAAAAGAAAGGAAAATAAAATGCAGAAAGAAAACTATAGGCAACTATCCTTAATAATAATTTATTCAAGCTTTCTAAGTAAAATCCTATCAAACAGATCACTACAATTTTTCCAAGAAATCATTCATTAGGATCAAATAGTATTTATCCCAAGGAAGTAAAGATGATTCAATATTAGGAAAACAATATCATCATATTAAAACCCAAAACATTCAAAAACAATATGATCATCTCAATATATGCAGAGTCTTTGAAAGAGTAGAATACTCTTTTATACAAATAAAGTCTTTGAAGAAGTAGAATATTCTTCTATATTAAAATCTCTACAAAGTATAATGCTCTTTTCTCAAATGAATAGGGAACTGAGTCAAATTTATTTTTAAAAAAGCATTCTCCAATTGATGGATGATCAAAAAATATGAACTATGCCCAAAGAGCTATAAAAATCAAGCACATCCTTTGACCTAACAATATCCCCCCTTATGGAGGGAGTGGAGAATTATGTTTTCTTTTGCTACATGATTTTTATGGAAATGTTTTGCATAACTTCATGTTAACTTCTCAATGAGGGGAGGGGTAGAGAGGGAGGAAGGCAAAAAATCTGGAACTCAAAGTTTTAAAGCAAATGTAAAAAAAATTGTTTTACATATAACTGGAAAAATAAAACACATACATACACACACACACACATATATATATATATATGTATATGTATAAAGTACAGGCAGATATTTTTATATTTTTAATACTACCAAAACCTCTATATAAATTAAAAGTAAGCATCATATGAAAGTAAGGATACACCAAAAAGTTTTCAAATAATTTTAAGAGTGGGCAATGATGCTCACTCTCCCTATTATTATATGATGTAGTTAAAAGAGAAAGGAATTAAAGAAATAAACATAGGTGGAGATAAAATTATTCCTCTTTGCTAATGATACAATGGTTTACTTGGAAAATTCCAGAGAATCGGTAAAGATACCGAAACAATAGCTTCAGCAAAGTGGCAGGAAAAAAATTCTCAAAAATGGCCAGCATTTCTATATAATAATAAGAGAACACAAGAAGAAGTAATAAAAAAGAGAAATCTCATTTTAAATAACTGCAAAATGTATAAAATATCCAAGAATTAACCTCCCAAAGCACACAAATGACTTGTATAAATTCAATATAAAGCGTTCCTTAAAGAATTAAAGAATAACATAAATAGCTGAAGGAATATTCAGTGCAAAGTTTGTGCCAATAAAATAAAATTTATACTCCTACTAAAATTACGGTGTACTTGTAATACTATTCCAATCAAATTACCAAAGTAATATTTAGTGGAGCTTAAAAATAATAATAAAATTCATTTAAAAATAAAAGATCTAGAATATCAAGGATGAAGAGGGAATAGCTTTTCCATATCTCAAACTTTATTATAGAGCAGCAGTCATCAAAGCTATCTAGTACTGGTTAAAGAATAGAGACAGATGTAAAACTAGCTAGACAAGGAACATTCAGAAATAATAGTACTCTACAACTAGTGGTTTAAAAAGTGGAAAATATAAATTATGTAAGGAAAACTATTTGATAATACTTCCTGGGAAAACTGGAAAGCAGTCTAGCAGAAAATAGGCTTAGATCAACATCTTATACCATCTTCCAACAACACACTCTAAATGAATAACATAAAAAAATTATACTATTAAAAATCAGAAGAGAAGAAGATCATGTACATCTCACAGCTATGGGTAAGAGATGTGTTCTTAACTAAATCAGAATGAAGAAAATTACAAAAGATAAGATAGATAAATTTGATTACTTGAACTTCATGAATGCATCTGTGATGAGAAGGGAAGCGGTCAAATGGGGGAAATATTTTTATCAAATATCTCTGATAGGGGTTTGGTATCTAATAAATATAGATATAAAAATAGAAATCATCCCCCAATGGATAAATGGTCAAAGGAAACAAATAGGCAGTTTTCAGGTGAAGAAATCAAAGCTATCTATAGTCATATGAAAAAATGCTCTAAATCACTACTGATTAGAGAAATGTAGATTAAAACAAATCTGAGGTGTTACCTCATATTAGCTAATATGAAAGAAAAATTATAAGTATTGGAGAAACTAGAACATTAATCCACTATTAGTGGAATTCTCCATCTATTCTGGAGAATAATTTGGAGCTATGCTCAAAGGGCTATAAAACTGTGCATACTCTTTAACTCAGCACTAGCACAATTGGTCCGTTTCCTAAAGAAATCAAAGAAAAAAAGAAAAAAACCTATATGTACAAAAATTATTTATAATAGATCTTTTGTGATAAGAAAGAATTGGAAATCGAGGTGATGCTTAATAATGGCTGAACAAGTAGTAGAATATGATTGTGATAGAATACTATTGTGTTATAAGAAATGATAAGCAGAATGGTACTTTTGGGAAAATCTGGAAAGACGTATATGAACTGATATAAAGTGAAGCAGAACATTATACACAGTAATAACAAAATTGTATAATGATCAACTGTGAATGACTTAGCTCTTCTCAGTGTTACAAAAGATTCAAGGCAATTCTGAGGGACTCACACAGAAAAATGCTATCCACATCCAGAAAAAGAACTAATGGAAACTGGATGCAACTTGGAAGAATTTTTTACATCATTTTCCTTGGCTTTTTTTGTTCTGTGTTTTCTTTCATAGCATAACTAATATGTTTTTCATGACAGTACATGTATAACCCCTATCAAATTGCTGGTTTTCTCAATGAGGGAAAAGGAAAGAGAAAGAGGAAGAGAAAATTTTTAAACTCCAAATTAAAAAATAACAAAACTAATATTAAAAAATTTTAGATGTAACTGAAAAAGATTTTTTAAAATTATACTCTAATGTGTATATGTAATGCAATAAACTCAGGGACAGAGACAATTGTCAAATTTGTTTAGATTCTGTTCAATAATTCCAGGGAAATATAAATGCTAAAATGTTAGAAATCTCTCTCTCTCTCTCTCTCTCTCTCTCTCTCTCTCTCTCTCTCTCTCTCTCTCTCTCTCACAAATTGTTGTGAGGGTCACTGGGTTCTTAGTTCGGTTTTCTTGGGGTCTCGGAGCAGCTTTCTTTTCAGGAGAGTAATCACCACAAGAGTAGCCAGGGGATAAAGTCCAAATCCTTTATTATCTCTTTCACCTGGTGCTCAGCTAATTTTCTCATGGCCTTCAGACAGGACTTGGTTTCAGTGGAGAATCACCACAAGAGTAGCCAGGGGATAAAGTCCAAATCCTTTATTATCTCTTTCACCTGGTGCTCAGCTAATTTTCTCATGGCCTTCAGACAGGACTTGGTTTCAGTGGAGAATCACCACAAAGAGTAGCCAGGGGATAAAGTCCAAATCCTTTATTATCTCTTTCACCTGGTGCTCAGCTAATTTTCTCATGGCCTTCAGACAGGACTTGGTTTCAGTGGAGAAAATGCAGGGGGACAGCTCTGCCACCAAGGTGTGTGAGATGGGATGAATCTGTCTGAGTCCAAGGGCTTGTGCTTCAGCCTCCAATCCTCTCGTCTTCCCTAGCTCTCTCTCTAAGCCTCTCTCTCTCTCTCTCTCTCTCTCTCTCTCTCTCTCTCTCTTTATATAGATAGATAGATAGCCAGACACATATATACCTACACATCTGAGTATGTGTCTATATTTGTATGAATGGGTAAACCAATACTGTAATGAGTTAAATATTTTTTGTTGATTAGTCTAACAGTGACAACAGGTACAAATCACCATCAGATGCCAGTTGTTCAACTCAACTTAACTCGCTTTTCAGAAGAAGAAATTATTGGTCCTGAAATGAGATTAAGATCATACAGAAGATGTAATAAATGACTTCTAAAAATTCCAGATTAAAAGAAGAGAGCTAAATAGAAACTTTGAAAAGTAAGCATAAGTGAAAAAAAATCCTAGAAAAGTAAATTCTTTGAGCAATTAGAAGAGATGTATGATAGTGAAGAGCTAGATTCTAATAAGGGAAGAAGAAAGAAATGTCCCTTGATGACTTCAGTAGGTATCGAAGGAGTTAAATATGAAATAACAAAGGACCTGGGCATGAATGGCTTCTGTTCTAAGGGCTTAACATGGAGAAAGTAAGTGGAGGGTAAAAGAATATTTACATCAGTGTAGAAAGGTAGAAGGACTAGAACTTGCTATTTCTCATTAATGGGATATATGAGAAGATAACATACAAATAGAGAAAAGGGTAAGGCAGGTGTGAGATAAATCTCCCTCTTATATAAACTGGCCAAAAGACACAAGCATGTATTCACATATACACCATTTGCTGTATTAATAATTCAACACACGCACATAAAAGGAAGACATAGAGAGAATAATAATAGAAGGAGTTAAAAGGAAAGGTAATATCAGTGAAGGCACAGAAGCAAGCAAAAAAACCCTTTCTGATCCTAAAGTGAGGATTAAAAGGGAAAAAAGATCAGGAAACTATAAGTATGGCCCATTGATTGTGGCACTGCTAAATAATTTACAGGATATGGATGCGAGAGAAAATTATTGTGCTTTAAGAAATGACAAAAAGACAATTTTGGAGAAACCTGGATAGTATGAACTGAAGCAGAGTGAAGTGAGCAACATCAGAAGAAAACCGATAGGCAATCCCTGCCCTCAAAGACCTTATATGATGAAAGTACAAGAAACGCCTTTGAAAGATTTAAAAACTTTGCTCAAAGCAACAATTAACCTTATCTTCAGAGAATATACGATGGCTCATGTTACCAACTTTTTGACCAAGAAACTTTTTCTGCCTGACTATGCTCATTTATCACAAGTGGCTTGTTTTTGGTTTTGTTTTTAATTGGGACAGTGGATTGGGGAAGGGAATGGCAATGATGAGCAGCCAGGTGTTATAATGACTACAGCAATTCCTGACTTGAAGTCAGGAGGACCCAAATTCAAATCCTGCCTCAGCTACTTGCTAACTGTGTGACTCTGGGCAAGGCATTCACTTCTGTGAACCTCTGTATCCTCATCTATACAATGAAGGTAATAATAGCACCAACCACATAAATTGTTGTGAGGGTCACTGGGTTCTTAGTTCGGTTTTCTTGGGGTCTCGGAGCAGCTTTCTTTTCAGGAGAGTAATCACCACAAGAGTAGCCAGGGGATAAAGTCCAAATCCTTTATTATCTCTTTCACCTGGTGCTCAGCTAATTTTCTCATGGCCTTCAGACAGGACTTGGTTTCAGTGGAGAAAATGCAGGGGGACAGCTCTGCCACCAAGGTGTGTGAGATGGGATGAATCTGTCTGAGTCCAAGGGCTTGTGCTTCAGCCTCCAATCCTCTCGTCTTCCCTAGCTCTCTCTCTAAGCCTCTCAGTCCCCCAGGCCAGTCACCAGGAGCCTGACTAAAGGTGGAAACAAATATCTCTCCTTGGCTCCAAGAGCTTGAGCTCCTGCCTGTCTTCTCTACCTTCTAAATGAATCTGGCTGAGGCTCCCAGCTTATATGCCCTAAACTGAATGTAAACCAATCATTATATCACTAGGAAACCATTATTGTTGTAGGACTAAATCAATCATACCCAACCAGAGAACTATTAAGCACCAAGCTAAACTAGATAAACATTGTCTCATCAGCTCCACTTAGTACCTTGTAAGAATCCTTGTTTCAAGTTCAGAGTTCTGGCCCATAACAGGTCTCATCACTCAACAAGCATTTATTAAGAGCTTGCCGTGTGCCAAGTACTGTGCTAAGCACTGTGAATGAAAAGGAGAAAAAAAAAGAATATAACCCCTGCTCCCAAGGAGCCTCGGGTCTTATTAGGGAAGACAACATATAAAAAGGAGTTGAAAATTAAGAGGTGGGAAGAGGGGCAAGAAAAGACCCACATTAAAGCATGACAGTGAAGCTCAGATTCCTTAATATAATGTGCAAATATTTATGTTCATAAAAGATATATATATATATATATATATACATATATATACACATATCAAACTGAGGGTAATCTCAGAGAGGAGATGGGAGATGAATAGGATCGAGAGGAGGGAGATAGAGACAGAGACTGTCAGACAGATATAGAGATAGAGACAAAGAGAAACAGAGAGAGACAAAGAGACAGAGACAGACACAG
The DNA here is from genome assembly GCF_902635505.1 of Sarcophilus harrisii. Classification (NCBI taxonomy): domain Eukaryota; kingdom Metazoa; phylum Chordata; class Mammalia; order Dasyuromorphia; family Dasyuridae; genus Sarcophilus; species Sarcophilus harrisii. Next base: position 37,770,162 of record NC_045427.1, on the reverse strand, counting down.
AGATAAAGAAAGACACAGACAGATCAAGACAAAGAGAGACAGGTAGACAGAGACAGAGGCAGACAAGAAAGACAGAGACAGAAACAGACAGACAGAAAGATAGGAGATGAGTGAAGGATGGCTGGTTTGTTCTCTTCCTCTAAATGGAGGATCCAGAAACTCACTGATGAGATAAGAATCACAAGGTCAGAGTGATCTTCCACAGTGTGAGGGTAGCTAGAGAATGAAGGAAAATAAGATCACATGTGTAAAGTAAATCCTGAAAGCACTATAACAATGCAAACTATTATCATTATGCTGAAAATATTTTTAAAAAGTGGAAGGGCATGGAAACATTTAAGAAATGCACAAAATAAGATGGATATGAATGAATAAGTGTATATATGTATGATTATAGACATCTGTGTATGTGTGTGTGTGTGTGTGTGTGTGTGTGTGTAAATATATCTGCACTTAATTTTAGCCTTCTTGGGAGATGGAGGGTAGGAAAGGGGGAAAAAGAATAAAGTAGAAAGTGTACATCAGAAAACAAAAGAAAACCTAGAAGGAAGCAAAGAAAAGACGGGTGGCTCTGAATGTAATGTATGGGATTTATTATACAGGCTTTGTTGAAATGAAAATGTATTCTTTCATCATTTGAATCCTTCTAACATTCTGCTAGGCACACAATTTTTTTCTGTTTTGTATTTAGTTTTTAATTAATTAATTAATTTTAAAATGTACAGAATAGAATAAAAAGAAGGAAGCCCAGAAAAGCAGGACAGTTTTAGAAACAATGTTGTGAATTTTTAATCCCTTTCTTTCAAAAGCAAGAGATAAGGATGAGATTCATGGTCTCATATACAATCCTATTTTGTATTTTTTGCATAAGGAAATGTTCTTTTTTGTATTAAATTCAGATTTAAAATTAAATTTCACAAAAATAAATACAATAAATAAAATAATTATTTTAGTTTTTAATGGCACTACTCAAAAGTTGTGTTACTATTGTGCTCTTGTTGATGTGTAAAAATTTGTAATTTTTAAATTTTATATTATATCAAGCAGTAAAACATAATTTGCATTTCGGGGGGAAAAGAGTAAAAGGAAAGGAAGAAAAAGCAAGGAGAGTAAACAGGTTTTTTCCAGGATGTAGAAAGGAAAGATATAAATCTAAAGCCTGAGGTAACATCACAGTCAAGCCAGGGTTTATTTTTTAAAGATTGGGGGTAACTTCAGTATGTTCTCTAGGTAGCAGGGAATGAGACAGTAAACAGAAAAAATAGAAGATTAGAGGGGAGAAGAGGAATAATTGGCCAGGCAAAATAACATGTTTGAGGAAACAAAAAAGGATGATATCAAGCTTACAAGTTAAAGGACTGACCTTGGTAATGAGAAGAAGTCCTTTATCTTCATACTGAAGTAAGGGAAGATAAAACAGATGGTGATGACAAGGGGCTTTAAAATATCAAGAAGGGGAAAGAAAAATCTTCCAATAAGTAGTCTCTACTGGCCAAGTCCTCCACACATCCATGGAGTGGGTAGAAGAGATTGTGAGGGTGGGGATGGGGACAGCCCAAAATGGAAAGAGCCAAGCAGAAGTGATATCAAGGTTTAGTTTAAACAGTTGATGATAAATTTTTTAAACAGGGGGTCTTAGAATAATCCTATGCAAATCCAAAGATGCTTTCTTAAAGCTTCAACTGCAAAATTACTATATCATACTACATTTGCATCGTGCTTTTGTGCTCTTTTAAATTGTTAACCTTTAGAAAAGGAAATATAGGCTTTGACTATTTTACTATTGTAAGAGCTGCTCTATGAAGAACTAAAATTTCAATTACTGATAGATTTACTGACACTACATTATGATACCTTTGTGGAAAATTACCTGCCTAGATCTGGCCCTTCAGTTGAAATAATACCTGAGAAGCTTTGCAAAATGCTGAGAGAGGGTAAAAAGAGAAAGATGATTGAGCAGAGGTATTAGAAGATAAGGGGAAGTTTGGGGGGGGGGGAATGCTCAAGAGAACAAGTGAAAAGATGGTATATAATCTGTGCTGTAGTACAGTTTAAAGAAACTTATGGGTCTCACATGTACAAAAACATTTACAGCAGCTCTTTTGGGGGATATGTGGCAAAGAACTTTCCAGCATCTTTTACAGGATTGCTACTCAAATTATGGTAAATGAAGAGTGGAATATTATTGTGCCAAAAGAAACTATGAAAAGGATGGTTTCAGAAAAACTGAACAGACTTGACAGAACTAAATCCGGGTTAGATACATGACACTTTTTAAAGCACTGACAAGGCAAACAACTTTTAAAGGCTTAAATCAAATAGCTTTTGCCCTCAAGAAGATTACATTTCACTCAGGCAGACTGAATACACATAGTACCATCAGGCTGGGGAGTTAATGTTTTCTGAGATCCTAGTTTTAGAGCTGAATTAAGCCTTAGAAACTGTCTAACTCAAGGCTTCTAGGGGCACAGTGAATAGAGCATTAGCTCTGGAGTCAGGAAGACCTGAGTTCAAATTCAGCCTCAGATACTTGACATTTATTAGCTATGTGACCCTTATTGCTCTGCCCCCTTCCCCCACCAAAAAAAAGGAAAGAAAAAAGAAACGATCTAAGCCAACAACCTTATTTTACAGATTATGATACTAAAGTTTAGAGAAGACAAGTAACTGGTCCATAGTAACATTGGGAGTAAGTACAGTAAGACTGGATTCAAATCCAGATGTTTCTGCCTCCAAGTCCACCATCCTTTCCATTATTTCACTAGTTCTCTAGTCCAATACCCCAGCTTTATTATATATGAGGAAATGGAACTCCCAAACATGTTGAAGATCACAAAAGTAGAAAAAGAGCTAGAATTTAAATCCAGGTCTTCTAACTCCAAATGCCAGTGTTTGCCCCCTCCCTTTGTACCACGTTGTCTATTTAAATTAATACATACTAATTTCAAAAGGAACAAAGTATAGTGAAAGGAGTGCTATAGGAAGGGGCACCTGAGCTGGCTATTGGTTAGAAAGAGGTATTGGAGCCAAATGTTCATAGTGAACTAAAAATGACATAAGCTATTTTTAAAAATATAAATCCTGATCTAAAACTTCAACTGTATAATATTAATTTTTGGTAAAGGTATGCAATGCAACTCTTTAATCAGAGGAATGGTGATTTAGAATGGGTTTGTCAGCAAGAGCAGAGGAATCTCTTTGCAGTTTTTAAACGAGACAACATCAAACTATGACAGTTTTCTAAGGAATGCAAACATGCCATCTGGAACATAGTGAATACTGTTAAAAGTGCCTCATAATAAGGAGAATCAGCAAAGAAGTTACAAGTCTGAAGCATGGTCTCTGGAAACATTAGGGAGAGCAGAAACTTTGATCAAAAAGACCATGGTAAATTTCTAACCTCCAATGAAATCAATCTACATTTCAAAAAGTGACAGGATGATTCTTATTTACTGGAATAAAAAATATGAGAAACTAATGATCATGGTTCCCTGGAACTAGTTCTATGGTTAATAATTCTTTAGAATTCACTACTATTTCTCAATAATGAAAATTCATAGGTTCAGAACATTGATCATTAATAATTGCAATACCAAATGAATCATATTCTCTTAGGAACTTCACTTTTCTATAAAGCAAAATGCCACAATTCTGAGGCACAAAGCTTTTCCTTTGCCTTTGTCTCTCCATCAATTACTGTGCATCAGTCAATAGTGACTATCTCTCCTTATATGAGAATTCTACAAGAGTTTCTCAAAGCCTTAAAGAAAATACAAACAATACAGAATCACAGCATATGAAAAGTGGGATGTCATAGATGATTAAAATTAAGACCAAAATTTCAAAAGTCTTCAGACAATCCATTATCATCAGAGCACATTTTATCTCAGAGAAATTTGGGATAGGAAAATCAAATCACAAATTGGTCATTTATATCTTTCGAATGAAATCAAAAGACACATTCCCTCAAATGTAAACTACTGATAGACTATATAACTATTCCAAAGCCAGAGAATTATGGGAGTTTCATTTTCTTCACCCCATTATGCATAATGGCAATGAGATGTCAAGGAGGTAGTGTAGTATAAAGAATACTGGTCAAAGGGAAAGGAGAGTTAAAATCTAGTGGCCTTCTCCATTCACTGCTCTATTATTTTAGAACTATCAATAATTGCTTTGGGCATCATTTTCTTTATCTTTAAGACAAAATTTGGACAAGGCAGGTTCCAAGACATCACGGAGCTTTGTGATTCTATTCATTCTAAATCAATTCCAAACAAGATATAAAAATTACCTGCAAAACAACATTGGTCTTATTTCCTTAAAAATTAAGCCCTAAAAGTCAGTGATAAAAGCAATGGCATCTGACTGTCACCTGACAAAATTCTGAAGAAAAAGAAATTCAGCAATGGAATTAATTTTGCAGAAATAGAATTAAATATTTAGTCCTGATAAACTAATGGGAAATGTGCTAAGAACCAACTTGCTAAAATAAAAGTATCTGGAGCCCTTTTTAGTCTCTATTACGTTTAGGAATCCCAAGGGACAAAATTTAAAATTATGAATGTGACATTCACCTTGCTGTTGTAGATGCTCTCCTGAATACAGTTGTTAGCATTGTTGTTATACCATCGGTCAGCACCATGGATAGGGATAACAGCTCAGTGCAGAGAGCTTCCTCAGCACTCTCACCAGGGACAGTGCCAAGAAGCTGAGCTGCTTTTCACCTCCCTTATGGGCATACAAGGGCATCATGTAGTGGAACACTTAAGGAGAGAAAGCCATTACCAGTGCTGGTGGATTTAACTAGGCCAGCAAACTTCTATGCTTTTAGGTTTTCTGTTTTGTGTAAAGGGAAAATATGACCCAGAAGAACCTTAGAAATTGCCATCTGGATGCCACAGTTTTCCTAGAGGAAAAATGTCCTTGTTGTGTCATGTCTCTTCCCCAATGAATTAGCCAACAGAAAGTTCCACATAGGAAGATGTGTGAGTCCACATGTTCTCCTGGGTGTTGTTGGGAACACTTGATACCATCCTGGAGCATCAGGGGCTAGTGTTCAGAGAGGCCTTTCTGAAACAGTGTCAGCTTCATTTCTCAGTCAGAACTTGTTGTGAAACTCTGCCCCATCAGCCTAAATCTATGTTTTAAAAGTCTAGAAATGGCAATTCAGAATGACTACATTCTAGGCACAGTCCTGAGTTAAGTTTGTTCAATAAGGACCCAAAGAAAAGGCTTATATGACATTTATTAATTCACTGATTCATGCCTGGGTATGGCAAATTGGAATCTTGCTAGGCATTAAGATAAGCAACACATACCACACTGCAAAAGGTTGTTTTACTATTTTCTTTACACACTATTATTATTAAACAGAATTGCTTCCAGAGACTTTTTCAGGAGAGACATACACATATATAGATAGATAGACAGATACATATAATATTCATGTATGTGTGTGTTTGTGTGTATTTCTCTCAACAAATCATGTCTCAATTACTATTCAGTTTGCCTGTGGAATATCCACTTATAGTTCCAATGTTGTTGCTTCAAGATATTAGTATTTAGAGAAGCAATACAAAATGCAAGTGACTTTGGGATACCTTGAATTGTGCTATTATCAATCCAGGTTAAGTGTAAACATTGAAAAAGAAGCCAGGTGCTCCAAGAGGAATATATCATACCCCCAAAGCCAAGAAATTGGAACATGCCATTAAATATATGCATAAACTTGGATATATCACTTCCCTTCTCTGGAGCATACATAACTTAATCCTATATAAATTGAGGAAATTGAACTGGATGATCATAGAGGTTCCTTCAAGCCTCTAGTCCTATGGCCTCTAAAGAACATTGCAACTTTAATCATCTGGATTCTGTTAATTGGATTGATGTAAATCCTTCCTCTCCCCTTCTGTATCTGTAACCATGAAATTAACGAGTCGCTGGGACATGGAAAGTGCTGTTGTGGCATCTTGAGGTCATGGAAAAACAAATAAGTGGTTGTTTAAGAATGAAACAAAGAAATTTTATTTATCCTCCTGTGGTAAGAGGAGGAGTCACAGAGTTAAACCAGAAAAGAAAAAATAAAAAAGCAAAAGAAGAAACAATGGTAATTAAGGAATTGACCACAAATGAAAGCTTAAGTGAAAAAGAATTATGATTTTTGCCATAAGTTTAGAAGATTCCTCTGAGATTATGAAACTGAAGACCTCTTCCCCAAGCCAAAACAAAATCAAAGCTAGAAAGCAGCAGGGAGTTAGGAAACTTTTCAAATATAAAACATAAAAGAGATAAAAATGGTGAGCACCACGGGAGCTCAGCTTGAGGATTCAACTCTCTCAGCTTTTCCAGTCACACTCCAAAGACAGCTCTCACATGGTTGGTCATAGGCTTGCCAGCTCTTTGATCAGAACTACATTGGCACTAGCTGGGGAGGCAGTTGAATGGCTCGATGCCAAAATATCCATCTCATGCTCACAAGCAAGCCTCTTTTCTTCCTGGCCAACTTCTTAACCTTTTTAAAGCAGACAATAAAGGAGAATTTATCCCTGTGGTAGACTTCTGTCCAGAGAAGAGAAAAAAGGCAATGGCACTCACATCTCTTTCCTTGAGAAAATTCTCTGCCACAATTAACCATGATGACCAACTGTAGCACACAAAGTACTTTTGAACTTTCTCTGACTTCCAGCATATATCCTTTTGTTAGTCAATACTAAGCAAGGTAGGTAAGATCAGGGAAGCCTTGATCAATGGTCGAGACTCTTTTGGTGTCTGATATAGATCTTTTTGCTCATGAAATGATGGTAGCTTTAGAATGTTTAAAATCTCTTTCTTGCCTATCCTTCTTATTCAGTCTAAACCCTTGAATACCTAAACTGGGCTTATTTTTTTACTTTCTTTTTGCTTGTATTCTATCCCTATGACATAGAACTCTGTTCACCTTCCAAATTTATGGTACTCTTATGCCCCTTCCTGGTATCTTATCTCCCAGCCATGATGTTTTGTCATTAACTTATGAAAGGAAGGAAGAAATGGTTCATACAACTGTCATAGCAAAAAGAAACGTTAAACTGTTATTCCCAGGAATATTATATGAGGACAAATTTACTTAGCATTGTGTGCTGGGACTACAACTACATCCATCCTTTCTGTCCCAGTAGAAACAGCACTGGATTTGGATCTAGAGGATATAGGTTCAAATATCAGTTCTGCTGGTTATCCCTCATTCTCTAAAATAACATAATATTACTATGTCAGGGTGAAGGTACGGCATAAACAACTTGATGAGATCAGACCAAAAGCAGATCAGAAGGCTTCTGTGTAAGTCAGGCATATTTGGAGTAGAGAGATCTCTAAATTTGCACATCTCCTATTTCTTTTGAGCTACTGCAATTTTGTTTTGCTCTACATGGATGTTCCATGCATATGGGTGTCAGTATCTCCCACGTCTCACAACTTCAGAGCGACCTTGAGTTGTCCTTATATCATTGCTTCTGGCCTCCATGTGAGCATTTGCCTTGGATGACTTCTCTGTAAAATTCTCTTTTAAACAAATGTACATTTGGCATTTCAACAATGTGGCCAGCCCATCGGCGTTGCACTCTCTGCAGCAGAGTTTGGGTGCTTGGCAGTTCAGTTCAGGCAATGACCTCTGTGTCCAGCACCTTATCTTGACAGACAATCTTCCTAAGACAATTCAAATGGAAGGGATTCAGTTTCCTGGCATAGCTAGTTGTCAGACTGTCCAGATTTCACAGACATACAGCAATGAAGTCTGCACAATGGCTCTGCAGACCTCCAGTTTGATAGGCAACTTGATACAGCTTCTCTCCCATGTTTTCCTTCAGAGCTTCCCAGACACTGAGCTCACTTTGGCAAACTGTGCATCAACTTCATCATCTATTTGGACATCCCTGGAAAGTACACGGCCAAGTTAAGTAAACTTATCCATAGCATTCCAAATTTCTACATTTGCTCAACTGATGGTTCCACATGATGGCGCTGTGCTAGCTGGTGGAGAATCTATTTTCTTGGTGTTAACTGTTAGGCCAAAATTAGTACAAGCAGCAGAGAATAGATCCATACTATGTCTCTGCCTCAGAGGCTGCAATTAGTGCACAATGATCTGTGAACAAAAAGTCATGTAACGACTTTCTCTCCACTTTAGTCTTGGCTTGTCACCCTTTCAAGTTAAATAATTTATCACAACTGTAGTAGCTGACCTTGATATCATTTTTATTCTCATTTAAGACACCCACCAGCATCACTGCAAACTTCATGCTAAAAAGCATGGGAGCAAGCATATAGCCCCAACTTCATGCTATTAGTCACTAGGGAAACGTGAGAGTGCTATCCATTATCCAAAACCTATGCAAGCATTCCATCATGAAATTCAGTATTGATAAACTTCTCTAGGTAAACCATGATCTTGCATAGCCCTCATGACAGACAGAATTAAAGACCTTGATCAGATAAAGGAACATTGTGTATAGATAGACCTCTAGCGTTTTTCCTGGAATTGTTGGACAACAAATATTATATTGAAATATGTTCTGAAGCTACACTGCCCCATGAATGTTCTTCAGGGCATCATAACAATGCTTTGGGTTGTTATTATCAGTGTAAAGTTGATTTTCATCTGCCTTCTTATAAATCCAAGGATCCTGCATCTCCCTAAATTTTGCTTGCACTTTACTTTTGATGAACTAACCATTTCCTTCTTAGAGGCGGACGAACTATCCTGCTGATAAATCCAATGGAGTTGTGATTTTTCACTTTAGCAGCTTCTGAATTTCCCCATCATATCTGTCAAATCTAAGGCTCATGAGTGTTCTGGCCCAGATGAGTAAATGTGGGGCTGTACCCCAAATTTCTGAAAGCTGCCTGTTCCTTTTCTGCTTCACTGATGCCAACCTCATGTTAGCTTGGCTTGCCCTTCACATTAGCAATGACCCATTCACATTCATAGAAGTGTTCTAATCTGCCAACATCCAGCCTTCCAGGAGTCATCTTGCTGCTTTTTTGAGTGTGAATGTTGAGCTGAGGAAGGATAAATCTGTGATCGGTCCAGCACTCTGCCCCACACATTTTCTTCATCACTCTCACACCCAAGCTGCCTCTTCTCCTTTCAGTGACATAGTCTATCAAATGCCAGTATTGGCTTGTGAAGGGTCATCCATGAGCCTTTTTGGTCTTTAGATAAATGGAAGATAAGGTCTTTATGTAAATTTTCTAGAACTTATCAGGGTTCGTCATGGTGATGGTGATGTGGCATTTTTCTACAAGTGGCAATCACACTGTCATGAGGTTATCATTAATTCCTTTCGTAGGCATACAAGTTTGATGACAAGATCAGTTTTAATTATAAAACTTCCGTTGGCTTCACAGTATTCCCTATCACTGTGACCATGCCAGGGGAAAAAATATATATATTATATATATTTTTCCTTTAATTTCTGTAAGCTGGCCTTCATTTGCCAGCCTTGTTTCACTCCAGGCCATTTCCAAGCAATACCTACTGAGTTCTCTCACAAGTGCTGAATTTCTTCATAATGATGTGTACGTTTCATGTTCTGATGGTAAACAGAATCATCTTTGCAAATGTTTTTGTACATTTTTTGGCATTTCAACCATACAAGGTGGGATTTCTGCCTCCTGTGGTAATCAGGCCAGTTTTGGGTAAACAGACAATTTTTAGGGCACCTTCTTTAGTATCTTCCTTATATGAGGAGGTGAGCAAAAATATGCTCAGAAACCCCAAGGGCTGCTTGAATCCCAGTGCTGCTTCCAGTGAAAAGATAACATTATGGTACAGGATTCTGATTATAGCTCCAAGTGTATCTGTACCTGCTGTTTCATCATTTGCTCATCACCATAAGTAGGTAAGAATGGCAAAATGGTACAGATGATGTTTTCTGCATAAATGGTATTTAAGCAAGGTAGAAGTGCAGGAAGTCATCAGCCTCACTCTTTCTTCCAGGCCTTGGAGTGTAATGCAAGAAAGATTCCAGACAGCTAATGGCTCAGAATTCACGTTTGGGACCTTGGTGCACTGGATGCCTCACCAAGCTCTGGGCACGCCATTGTTCCTGCTTTTGCTGACTTCGTGGCCACTGGAATAGATTGTTCACATTCACCCATTCTGCCAGGGGCATGCTCCCAACTCACTGAAAAGCCCATCAGCCCTTCATACTCTGGGTTAACCCATTTGCCAGCATGGTTGCTTCACATGCTGCCACTTCCTGGAGCCTCCGGTGAAAGCTAGCCTGCATGTGGATCCCAAAGGTGGGAAGCAGCCCTGAAAAGGGCCCAGCAGCACCCTCACAAGAGACACTAGTCCTTCCTAGCACCAGTATTCCCCACCAGCTCTGCTGCTCACCACTTGTGTGCCTCTGTACATCACTTCTCTTGTGTGAACCAGGTGTAAAATAAGAAGCTTGGGGTAGATGGCTTTAAAGGTCTCTAAAGACTGAAATTTGTGATCCTACAATCACTAGATAGAGAACTAGAATCAGATTTTCCCTAATACCCAGACACACAATTCCTGGCCTAGTGACTGCTCACTAAAAATTATCATTATTATTCTACCTAAGAGAAAACACTCAAAACAAAGAAAGCTAAAACATAGATGACACATCTAACAAAATCACAAATTATGAAAATAATTACTCCACTGTTTCTTCTTTTTAAAATAATAACTTTTTTGTTTTCCAAATACACGCAAAGATAGTTTTCAACATTCATCCTTGTAAAATCTTGTATTCCAAATTTTTCTCACCTCCCTCCTCCCCTAAAGAGCAAGCAATCCAAAATAGGTTAAACATATACAATTCTTCTAAACATATTTCCACATTTATCATGCTGCATAGAAAAAAAATCAGATCAAAAGGGGAAATTTGAGAAAGGAAAAAAAACAAGCAAACAACAAAGCTGAAAATACTATGTGTAATCCACATTCAGCCAGCTATTTAACGATTTAAAACAATAGTCTCTCAGTGGGTCAATGAGTCACCATCTTATGACTCAAAGATGTTCCATTCTTGTCAAAAGGAATAACAATACCAACTATTAAAGAAGTCAAGGGAAGAGGGAAACAAACCAGAAAGGAAAACCACCAATCAGGCAAATTTGAAAAGGAAAGAAGAAAATAGCTAAAATGAAGAATCAAATAATAGTTAATTTTTTTCAATAGTATGGCAGAAACTAGGCATTTACCAACACCTAACACCTTATATCAAAATAAGATTGAAATGGATTCATGATTTAAACATAAAGGGTGATACTATAAGCAAATTAGGAGAACAAAAGATAGCTTATTTCTCAGATCTGTGGAATTTATAGCCAAAGAAGAACTAGAGAACATTATGAAATGAAAAATGAATAAAATTGATTATATTAAATTAAAAAGATTTTGTACAAGCAAAACCAATGCAGGCAAGATTAGAAGGGAAACAGAAAACTGAAGAAAAAATTTTTCATCCAAGAGTTCTGATAAAGAACTCACTTCTAAAATATATAGAGAACTAACTCAAATTTATAAGAATACAAGCCATTCTTCAATTGATAAGTGATCAAAGGATATAAGCAATTTTCAGGTGACAAAACTAAAGCCATTTCTAGTCATATGAAAAAATGCTCTAAATCACTATTAATTAGAAAAATGCAAATTAAGACAACTCTGAGGTAGGAAAAGATGATGATAAATGTTGGAGAAGATGTGGGAAAACTGGGACTCTAATACATTGTTGGTGGAGTTGTGAAGTAATCCAACTATTCCAAAGAGCAATATGATATTATGTCCAAAGGGCTATCAAACTGTACATACCCTTTGATCCAGCAGTCACTACTGGGCCTGTATCCCAAAGGATACAATAAAGGAGGAAAAGGGACCCACATATGTAAAAATGTTTATGGAAGCCTATTTTGTAGTGGCAAGAACCTGGAAACTAAACAGATGCCCATCAATTGGAGAATGGCTGAATAAACTGTGTTATATGAATGTTATGGAATATTACTGTTCTGTAAGAAATGACCAGCAGAATGAATATAGAGAGGCCTGGAGAGACCTACATGAACTGATGCTGAGTGAAATGAGCAGGACCAAGGGAACATTATACACAGCAACAAGATTATGTGTTGATCAACTCTGACAAATGTGGCTCTTTTCAACCATGAAGTGATTCAGACCAGTTCAGTAGACTTGTGATGGAGAAAGCTTATCTGCACCCACAGAAAGGACTGTAGGGAGTGAGTGTGGATCACAATATAATATTTTCATCTTTGTTGTTGTTTGCTTGCTTGTTTTTTCTCTCTCATTTTTCCCTTTTTGATCTGATTTTTCTTGTGCAAAATGATAAATGTGAATATATGTTTATAAAAATTGTACATGTTTAACCTATATTAAATTATTTATTGTCTAGGGGAAGTGGAAAGGGAGGGAGAAAATATGGACCACACGGTTTTGTGACGGTGAATGTAGAAAACTATCTTTATATGTATTTTGAAAAATGAAAAGCTATTAAAAAGAATTTTTAGTGTTTTCTAAAAAACCTAGAACCTGAAATGAATATCCAACTTAATTCTTTCATTCCACATCCATAATGTACCTTCTAACCCTATTTTTCAAAGACTGTCCATCAGATACTCCAAGGATAAGAGGACTAAAATTCCTACATGTCCACTGTGAGATACACTATCACTAGCTTCCTACCTACAGGATGAATACACTCTCTACTGGTCTCTTTGACCGGTGAGGTCAAACTCAAATAGAAATAGGGGCTACTAATCCATACATATACATCCAAATCTACCTCTCAGAAGGATCTATGAAAAAAAGCTGAACTTTCCATGTCTCCTGTTTGGTCCAACTTTCCTTCTCTGACAAACTAATATTAAGAAAGACTTGCTGGTAATTTCTGCTTATAGCAGTGGACTTTCAAGCCTACTTTCTCACAGATCTCACTGCACAGTCATTTAATTACCACCCAGTTTCATTTTTTTGAGTGAACATCAGAATTGATTTGCTTTACTACAATCATCAGCAACTCCTGTGTTACAGAATAATGTTAATAAACTGTCAATTTTAGAAAATATTTAGATTGATACTGGAGAGGTACTGACAGATTGAGACAAATCACTCATTATCCTGACATTCACATTTCCTTTAGGGAATGAAAATAAGGGAAGTTTGAATAGGAAAAAAAGTCAGAGAGTTCAGAAAATGTGCTAGCACATGTGTCACAAAAATGTAAAAACAGAGAGCTGCAGTTTCAGCTTAAAGATAATTTCTTAATATAAAAGGAATGAACAACAGCTTTTCTGGACACTAAATGGGAGAAATACTCCTAAAACTCTTTGTTACCCAAATTATTTCAGGGGTAATCAAAAGGTGACAATCTTTTAATGATAGAAATAGTGAAGAAGCCCTTCAATATGTGATAAGAGGCAGCAAAATTTACCAAGAGTTGGAAGGATACCAGAAATCAAAGATGATTCTCGAGTGACAACTGGGAGGTGTACAAAGGTACTATTAGAGAGTACAACTATGGATTGATGAAAAGAGTAGCAGACTTGGAATCAGGAGAAATGTGTGGCAAACCTTGGTTCAGATACTACTTAACTGTATGACCTCAAACAAATTAATCTTTCTGAGTTTCCCTTTCCTCACCTATAAAATGGAAATAATGAGGTTTACATTATTTATCTTTTTGGATTATTGTGAGGAAACCGAAAGCATAAGTTTTTATTATGAATTTATTATTAATAAATTTCACCTCCATGAGGGTAGAGTTCTGTATATTTGTACTTTTTTATCCCCTCTAGGATCTAGCATATGATTTTGTACCATAATAAGACAATAAATATTTTTGACCAAATTACTCACACACAAAAAAATTGAAGGTAGAATTGAGGAAAAGTAGGATTTTGGTTTAGAACATCATTTATGAGATTTTAGTTCTAAAGTCACCAAAGAATCTTCCCTAAGTTTGATTATAGTGGATACATTACTTTTTTAGATCACTGTTGTCTGCATTCCTTTTCCCAAGATTTCATTTCTTGAATCATACAAGTGCATTATCTTAAAGAAAAGAAAGTCCAGACCAAATAACATAGAACTATATATATAAATTTATATTATATGCATTTAATTAATATATACAAATGTAACTTCATCTTCAAAAAATTTAGCCTATATCATTATTTGCCTTTTAAAAACAACTTAGATGGGCCAAGATTCTATCAAGTCTGTTTACACATTTATTTCCTTCCTTCCTTTCTTTTCCTTCCTTTTCTTCCCTCCTTCCCTCTTTCCCTCCTTCCTTCCTTCCTTCCTTTTGCAAGGCAATCAAGATTGAATGACTTTGGTCACACAGTTAGTAAGTGTTAAGTATGTGAGGCTGGCTTTAAACTCAGTTCCTCCTGACTTTAGGACCAGTGCTCTATCCACTGCACCATTTAGCTTCCCCAGTTTCCCAGTTCTTAAAAGATTAAAAACCAGTTTCTATAATGATGTCACTATTTTTAATATGGACTATTCATTCCTCAAAGAACTTAAACAATAACAACAATTTCTTTAGAGTTACGTTCCATAAAATGATGTTGGAAAGCTGAATGGTTAATCCAAATTCATCACTCAGTCACTGGAGTTCATTAAGTTTGGCCAAGTGTGAACACCTCCCAGTGAATGAGCAGCCCACTTGGGTGGTATATACCACATAAAGGTTCCTTCCAGTTCTAAAACAATACTTCTAAGATCATTGGGCTTTCAAAATCCTCCATGATATGGCTAGACTCTCCTGCTCCAACCCAGTTCCCTACTACTTCTCAACATGCAGTACACACACACACACACACATTCTATCCTAATGCCATCCAAATCTGACCCATTGTATAAGACCAAATTCAAAGTCTCACTTCCAACTACCTTCCTCCAGCTAGTCCACTGCACAATGACATCTTCCTTATGTAAATTCCTATTCCATTTCTCAGTGCTTGTTTTATTTCATTTTTACTCATTTTGTCTCAGAAATAAATCATGAGTTTCTTGAAGTCAGAGGCCATGTCTCCTGCTTTTTTGAATCCCCTCTGGGACAAGGCTGGGCACATAGTGGGCATTCCGTCAATACTTGTAAAAAAACTGTTTAATTGCTGGATTCATTAATGAAGTCTATATAGCAAATTAAAGCCTGACCCATGCTTTATCCACAATGACTCAGTTGTGCCTCGTATAAGCAGGAACTTCTCTCCCATTTTACAGAGAGAGAAGCTGAGGCAATTCAGCTCAAGTGACTTGTCAAAGACCACCACAGGTAGCAAGTGTCAGTGGGTAGGGTTTGAACTCAGGACTTCTAGCCTGCAAAGTGCTCTCACCACTAACACATGCGGCCTTTATGCACTGCAGGGTGCTCAGTATTGAATCGGTTCATTAACTGTATGGAAAGAACACGTCAGGCTTCAGTGTTCAATGAACAGACCACTTGATAAAGGATTCCCAAGCGGGGTCAGGGAGTGTTAGGAAGGTAGGTTTTTGTATTCTGTCTGCTCAGCCATAAACTAAACTGAAATCTGTGGATTTATTTTGTGTGAGTCCTGGCCCTGGGACTGCATTTTGAGAGAATTCATTTTTAACAGTAGCATTTTTTAAAATAAAAGACAGAGAAACCTCCCTTAGTTCACTGACCTAACCTAATGGAAAACTGGGGAGGGGGCTTCTACTCTCTTTAGAGGGAAAGTGAAAATGTTGTTTCCACTCAGAATTTCCAATGAAGAATTAATCTGTATAAATTGCACGTGTAAGCTTTGTGAATTCAACCTCATTCACAGAATTGCACTGCTTAGGAAGGAAGAAAATTGAGACCAAAAAGGAAATCTTTTTATCCTCTTGGGCAAGATGGACGAGTGCTTCCACACTTCAAAGACCATGATTCCTTCCGTGTGGATACTCCCTTCCCAAACACTCCCAGCCTCCCCTGCCCGTTTAGCAGAGTGAGCTGTACAAATAGTCAGGAGCAAAGGAAATTCATTACCTGAGGACGCCTTCTGGCGATGGACCTCCCAGAGTGGCCAGGCTGGCAAAGAGATTGTGGATGTGGAACCCGAGTAGTCCCCATTTACCCAAGCGCCCTTTACAAACAAAGAGACTGGGTTGGCTTGCAGCGGGTCGCACAGGGAGTATCAGAATCCCTGGATGATGTCAGTGGGATGATACCCAGCTTGGTGGAACTTTACCTACCCCTAAAGAGCCTGTATAGGTTCCCTTCTATAACCAGCTATGTGAAGCAGTGGGACTTAGCATCCAGAAAGCCAGAGTGCAAATGTTGCTTTACATACGGACTCTACTTTGCTAATCTGTAAAATGGGAATGACAGTAGCATCTGCATTTTAAAGGTTGTTTTAAAGACCAAATGAGTTAATGTATGTAAAATGATTATCAACCCTACAGCACAATATAAGTGTTAACCTCTACAGTAGGCAGGTTGGGTATTATTATCACCATTTCACAGGCAAGGAAACTGAGGCACACGATGTTTAAGTGAAGCTCAAGGTCATGCTGCTGTTAAGCCGGAGGGATGGGATTTAGCCCAAATCTGTCTTTTTTTTTTCCTTCCCAAATCTGGTTCTTCAGGTTGGAGATGAGGTCCTTTGGCAAAGGTGAGCAGCAGGAGCTAAAACTGGGAGCCTGAGAATGGGCAAAGTCTGGAGCCTACAAAGAGCCCACAAAGATAAACAAATGCAGGAGGGAGATAAGAAGTAGTTAAGGTCTATATGAAAGGCAAGAGAGTCACCCAGCATCGGAGCCAGGTGAGCCGGCTGTGACTGACCTGAGTCAGCAAAGTTCTGCAATCTGAGACCCGGAGCAAAGGAAGCCGATATGGCCGGCCAAGCTGGGCTCCTAGGTGCTGCTGTCATTCCTATAGATTGATTGAATGATTCATTGATCCTTACCCACCCTTACCTGTGTGCATGACCAACAGGGAAAGGAGAGAGAACAGACTCTGTTCATACTGGTGTCACCGGGCTTGAGAGTATGGGATTGGGCCCTCTCAAAACCACACAAACTTACAAGTAATAAAAATCTCCAACAAATAATGCCAATTCTCCCCAGGAATTCACGTCCTCAAAACCAGTTTGCTCTAAACTGTGATCTGGGAGCCATGTGGACTATTGATACATCATTATTCTCTTGTCTCTACATGTTTCTTCTGTATTATATGCTTCTAGTGTGAGGAATCTGGGTCAATGATCACATAGGGTTTTTTTAAAGGGTGAGAGGAAAATAAGTCATGAAATGACAGATGGCAATATAAAAATGTTAACTTCTAGTTACCTGATGATACACTTCAGGAAATATTTAGACCTTCTGAAAATATATGCAAATTGTAGATACTTTTGTTCAAATATATTCATGGTTCTCCTAACTGTTTCTTATATCTGATTATTACTTTCAGGAATCCTAAGAGAAACCATTAATATAAATTGTAGGGTTGGGGAATTGAGTCAATCAATCAATTACCCAGTTCCTCTAATCTCACTTGAAGTAACCATCAATTGCCATATCCTGATATTTTAACCAATTTAGAACACTTTTAGTGAATTAATCAATCAAAGAATAGATGCAAAAACTCCTTGTCCAATAAAAGGGCTCCAGATGACGTCAACCTCAGCCTCCTTCTCTCCATCCTTTCGCTACAAGATTATCTTATTAACTTTTGAACAGTCAGGAACTTTGAAGATCTCCATTGGTCTATTATCAGCAACCGTAGATGATCAGCATCCCTACATATTATCCTATAGATACCTTTGTCACTTTTACACAGGATGCGTGCACACATATGTGAATATTCAACAAGCACCTTAACAATTAGAATCCAAAGATGGATTAAGCTAGTCTGGCAGGCCACAAGGTTCCCCATCACTGGATATACTCAAAGATGTTACAGAGATGATTCATTTACTGGGCAAGGAGGTGGACCACATGATCTCTAAAGTGCTTTCCAACCCAGCCATTGTTCTAGGATTCTACATGTTTATTCCAAAATATATAACACAAACCCCAGGGCTGCTACTTACTTGGTATGTGATGGTGACTAAGTTTCTTAACTTTTTTGAACCTAAGTTCTTGCTTTTGAAAAATAGGAACAAGACTCCAACTATTTAGCTCAGGTCAATGAGAATAAACTTTTGTCAACTTTAAGACTGAATATAAAGTCTTTATTCTTCTTATGGATAATACTTCTTGGGATTCATTATCTTTGTGACACTGAAACTCCATGCCCAAAATATAATCCATTTCTTGTTGTTCCCGTCACACACCTTCCCACCCTCCCTCCTCCCCAGCCCATCCACATGCAAACAGTGCCTACCTGTGTCATAGTTCACTATAAGTTTTTCACTATGGTCTCCTAAGAGGAGTGGCTCAAAATCCACTGCCAGCTGCATGGTGTCTCCCACTCTGACAATTCCAACAGATGGCTCTATAGAAAAAGGACTAAAGTCCAAAAGGAAATACTCATCAGGAAACATTCTGTACTCATAGAAAAGGAAGGCAGTTTAAAACTCAAAATTTAGATCAAAAAGTAATGTTAAAAAATGTTTTTACATGTAACCAGAGGAAAAAAAAAATAAAAAAGACAATATAAGTCTTAGAGTACTGTTTCTCCAGCAATTTGTTCAATTCCATATTTTCTCTTTTGTTTGCCTGGTATGTTTGTCCAAAACTGAGAGAAGATTAGAGTCTCCTTTTATTGTTCTTAAAAAAAAGAAAGGAAAGAAGGAAAAGAAGACAAATAATTTTAGGTCTAACTCAAGTAACAAGTCAGACTTGACACTAGTTAGCTAACCAACAGCTATATTCAATTTTCTCCTGGTTGTATGAGATTTTTTTTAGTTTAATTCAAATTTCAAGTAACAGTCGAACCACATATGTAAAGTGATGCAATAATTCATTTTCCCTGTACTATATTCTGTGAACTCTCCTTATTTTCCTCCTTAATCTACAACTCTTCCTACCATATAGGAAGCCCATCCACTTAAGGATTTAATTCTTTTTATGATGTAATCTAGCCCAGTTCTTCTTGATATCAAAGCCTTCCCTCAGAGATGATCACTCATTACTCCTGGACATAATTTTATTTTTGTACATAGTATATTGTCTCTTCCACTGTATTGTGAGATCCTTAAAGGTAGGGATTTTTTTTGTCCTCCATTGTACCTCCAGTGCTAAGCATAGTACCAGACACTTGAGCCCCTAATAAGTCCCTGCTTATTGATTATTGACTTACTGACTTTAAAGTGTTAGTTGTTAGAGGAATGTTAAATAATACCATATAGATTATTAAATATAGGGTGTTATGTATCTAGGGTTCTTCTAATTATTCAATTCTTCTAGGGAAGTTTTCATGTTCTTTGGTCCTTAAAACCGATCCTACAAAAATGTTTAACTTTAAAAAACCTGAAGTTCTCATGATGGGACAAGTAATACAGCATGGGAGCTGCTAAACAGAATAAACATTTGCTCACTATTGTTCACCACTGTATGACCCTGGCAAAGGGCTCTTTCCTCTCCTTCTCTATTTCTTTATTCACTTTGGCTCCATATTTCCTTTTCCCCAACTTCATTCAGTATCAGACTCTCTAGGAGTTGTTCTTTTTCTTAATATGCACAAACTGATTTGACCCATTATTCCCAGTCAGTTCCACACCAGACTTTATATTCATATTCTTATCTGATCATCTTTCTTGACACTGGATACTTACTGCTACACACACACACACACACACACACACACACACACACACCTTATTTTCATCACCTATTCTGGGAACAATAATTAAATCAATACTACCATCAGAAGATTTGATGATTAAATACCCTCTGGCTCCACTAACAGTCACTTTAATCCCAAACTAAAATTCTCTTCCTGGACATTACTCATCTACATATGCTTTTTTCCCCTATTAGAATATAAGATCTTATAGGAGAAAGGGGGGACTGGAACACAAGGTTTTGCAAGGGCTAGTGTTGCAGAATTATCCATGCATATGTTTTGAAAAATAAAAAGCTTTAATAAAAAAAAAAGATCTTAGATGACAGATACTGCCTTACTCTTGTCTTGGTATATTCACTACTTAGAAGTGTACTAGGTACAGGTTTCCTTCCTTTCTTCCTTGCTTCCTTCCTTCCTTCCTTTTCTTCCTTCTTCCCTTTCTACCTTTCTTCTTTCCTTTCTTTTTTCTTCCCTTCTTTTCTTCCCTCATTTCTTCTTTCCTTCTCTTCTTCTTTCCTTCCTTCACGGGTGACACTCAAGGAAAAGGAGGTTATTGACCCTTTTTGGAGATGGAGGGTATGTTTGCATGCAGCCATTTGAGTGGCTAAAAAAGACCTTAAATTTAAAGAAATCAAGCCTTCTTGTAATCCAGGCAAGTCAGGAAGTGTGCCAGGGAAAGTAATCTATCACCAGAGGCAGGAACAATAAATCTCTCCATACCTGCAGCAGGAACAGAATCACTCCTTTTTAAATGAGGTTAAAAGCAGAATCACTTTGCAAGTACAGAAAACACAAGCTGCAATTTTGGAGGGCAGATGGTGGGTGTGTGTGATAATTGAAGGGTGAAGGAATTCATACTTTGTTTACAATGAGGCCTGATGTTCAAGTTTATAAAAATGCCTTAGTAGTTTGTTTAAAAATCATATCATAAATCTGAAGATAAATAATAGGAAAATCTGGGGAAGTACTTCTGCTGAACTTTCAGTGGGGCAGGGAATGTGGGGGAAGAGGGAAATTAAGCCATGCAAGTTTCTAGGCTCCAAAGTCCAAAGCAAGACCCATAGTTCTTTTTTTCCCAATTAATGTTGACCTTGGCCACCATGGCAAGGCACAGAGCCAAAGTCTGAGTTCAGATGTGTTCCTCATGATTGTTAAAATTGGAAAGTCCCTGAAGAATCTACTATTATAAAAAAGGCTTGGTATTTCCAAATGAGGAAATTACAATAGTAATTTGACCAATACATCCCTAAGATGATAGGATTCTAAATGCAGATTTCCCTAAGGTAACAAAAAGGTCATCCATTATAATCTTGTCTTAGAATCATAGGATTTAGGACCAGAAGGACACTCAGACACCATCCATTC
The DNA here is from genome assembly GCF_902635505.1 of Sarcophilus harrisii. Lineage (NCBI taxonomy): Eukaryota > Metazoa > Chordata > Mammalia > Dasyuromorphia > Dasyuridae > Sarcophilus > Sarcophilus harrisii. Next base: position 37,749,028 of record NC_045427.1, on the reverse strand, counting down.
TAACCCCTCACTTTTCAGAGGAATTAAGGCCCCAGACAAGGCTATTCTTTTTAATAACTCCTAGATCTTCAAACTGTATATACATATATACTTCCCTTCTCACAGAAGTGAGTCCTTCATAGAATTTACATTTTGAAGATGAGAGCAGAATACCTATCCTTCATGTTCCAGACTTTACCCCCCATACTCTTACATGGATATCTCCTCCAAGTTTTTAGCTTTTCAGCTTCTTTTTTTGTAAACAGTATTTTATTTTTTCCAATTAGATGTAGAGATAGTTTTCAACATTCATTTTCATAAGATTATGAGTTCCAAATTTTTCTCCCTTCCTCCCTATTCCCCAAGACAGAAAGTAATATATTTTGGTCATACATGAGTTAATTCTATTCTTAATAAGTCACCCAGAACCCTAAAAAGTTAATAAACATAATTAATGTATCAGAAGCAAAACTACAACACAAGTCTTCCTGAGCCCCAAACAGAATTGTACCTACTAACCCTACTAATCATTTGTCATTGAACAATGAAGCTGAAATCTATAGTTTTGATGTAATTACTATCTCAAAAGAAAAATTGGAAATGGACACCTGGTTGGCTGACTTTTGATCTAGTCTTTCAATGCTTTTTTTCTAAGCTTCCTAATATTTTATCTTCCCATACTATGATTTCATCTTTTCAAGGGTTTCTTGCTCTGCACAGGACATTAGTGCAGTCAAATGGAGGAAGTGATTTAAAATGAAAGCTAAGCTAATTTGCTAAGAACAAAACCTTAGTGCTCCAGTGATGGTGGCCAGGAGTCTAAATTCCAAAACTCAAGATTTTCCTTTCATTCAGATGTTCGATATAGATGACACAAAACACTAAATGCAGTAGGGGAAAAACCCACCTTGGGATATCCTTTTTAGGGGTACCTTAGCTTGTTTTTTTAATAGCCTTTTATTTACAGGTTATATGCATGGGTAACTTTACAGCATTAACAATTGCCAAACCTCTTGTTCCAATTTTTCACCTCTTACCCCCACACCTCCTCCCTTAGATGGCAGGATGACCAGTAGATGTTAAATACATTAAAATATAAATTAGATACACAATAAGTATACATGACCAAAACATTATTTTGCTTAGCTTGTTTTTAAAAAGCTCAGGCTTTAGTTGTGTAAAGAGTATTAAGAACTGGTGTCTTAAGGTCATCCGTGATATTTTTTGTTTACTATACAAAAAGCAGACAAACTAAGAAATGTCAAATATCCTGGTATTGTTCTTGTATACTTAAAAGAATTTGTTCCTCAAAGATAAATAACTGTCTATCTATCAGAAAGGTTCAGGCTAGATATGATGTTCCAGTAACAGCAGAGACCTCATCAGTAAGGAAATTCAGTTATAACAGTTTAATTCAATGCAACAAAAAATATTAAGTGCCTTCTATGTTTGAAGAATTTATGCAGCAAGACAAAACATTATAACTAATAATTCCTCAATGGTATTCCTCAGACAATTCAGCATGATTTTGCTTAGGATCTGATGCTATCAGTAAAATAAATGATGGTGATGATGATAATAGTAATGATTATAATGGCTAGCTTTTATATAACCTTAAAGGTTTGCAAAATACAAATATCTCATTTGATCCTCACAATAATCCTGAAAGGGAGGTATTATTAATACCCCCATTTTACAGATGAGGTAACTGAGGCACAGGGTAATTAAGACTACACTCAGGGACCACTCTGCTACTAAGTGGCAAAGATTGGATTTGAATTCAGGTCTTCCCGATTCCAGGTCCAGTGCTTATCCCCTGCACTACCTAATTGCCTCTAAAAAGTTTCTCATTTTAACATTTTAACAATTATTGAAACAGAACATTCCCAACATATGTTCTTGGCAATAGGAATCTATGTTCAGAAGTGAAAGTTAATGAAACCTGTCTGGGATTATTAATATTGCCATTATTTCAGCAGCCAGCCAGGCTCTCCCTGCTCCAGCACCTTTGGTTAGGGGCTTTTCTCACCTGCCTTCAAGTCTTTGGGGCTTGCAAAGCCCACCACCACACAGGATCCCCAGTGTACACCACCTTCCCCAGGAGACAGGACAGATGAGCATTAAAGAGAGAGGGAGCTTGGAGGAGGAATTGAACAAAAAGAAAAACAAAGGCTCTTGCCATTTTTAGGAACTGGGATTAAATCCACAGAGACCAGACTAGAGAAAACAGATTTAGAGCCCTATTAAAATTGATCTTTTAATTCCTAATGTTATTTAAAATGTTTATGGGAAAACCAACATTTACATAGTGCTATGAGGAAAATTACCATTATGATTAGGACCAAATTCTGATGATCTATTTTAAAGTTCACACAGTGGAAAGAAGAGGAGCCATGGGCCAAGGTCAAGGCCGCTAAGCTCCCAACCCCTGCATCCCCAGGCTTTCTCCCTAGCAAGGAGCCAGAGAAATTCCAAATATTTTCTGATTTTTCCTTGCTAGAAGATGTCCAACACTCTGGCTGCCACCTTTTCCCCTTACATTTGAGATAAACCCACTCAAAGAACGAGATATCCCAAATACGTGTTTATCTTGTGTTTACATGTGTATATAGTATGTTGCCCATTCACATATATCACAGCATAGATAACCTACTGGTATAGGCCGAGACGGCACAGGACAGACCACAGCAAGAGGGCCCTGCGGGAGCCAGATGGCACAGGGCACAGGGCTGAAGAGTCAACAGGTTTTTCTCCACCTCAGTGGGAAAGGACGAACTTCCCTCCCAGGCTTACGGGAGGACCGGGGGAGACAACCCCAGAAGGTGTCTCACAGGCCTGAAAGAGTCACGTGGCTGGTGAAACGTGATGCCTTCCTGGGAGCTCCTGGGAGCATTTCATCATTGAGGCTGTGGATAATAGAGCCAGAGCATAGGAAGAGTATTGCTTTAAAGAAAGCATGTGGAGGCTGGGGCCTTTTCCTTCTTCAACCCCTTTTAGAGATGAAGAAACTGAGGCAGGCAGATTAACTATGATGGTGGTGATGTTGAAGATGATCATGATGGTGGTAATGATGATGATGGTGATGATGAAGATGATGATGGTGATAGTGATGATGATGATGGTGGTGATGGTGGTGGTGATGGTGATGATGAAGATGATGATGATGATAATGATGAAGATAATTATGATGACGATAATGATGGTGATGATGAAGATTGATGATGGTGATGGTGATAATGAAGATGATGGTGATGGTGATAATGATGATGATGATAGTGGTGATGGTGATGATGAAGATGATGGATAGTAATGAAGATGATTGTGATAATGATGGTAATGTTGAATATGATGATGATGGTGATGTGATGCTGATAATGAAGATGATGATGGTGGTGATGATGGTGATGATGATGATGATGATGGATGATGATGCATTCAAATGGACTTTTATCCTTCTTCACTCAATATTTTGCAAGCCGGCCCTGAGGTCATCTGAAGAACTGCTGGCCACATTTGTTCTATAATCCCCTAGCATTGCTTCCATTCCACAGGACTGCCTTTGAGTTTCTTCTTGGGAAAAAACTGATTCAGATGTATAGTTGTATATAGTGTATATTCAAGATGGTAGAGTAAAAGCAGGGAGTTGCTTGAGCATTCCTCCAGATACCTTTAAATAATAATTCTAAACAAATTCTTAAAAGGCAGAAGCTACAAAAAGATGGAGTGGAACCATTTTCCAGTCCAAGACAACTTAGAAGATTCACAGGAAAGGTTTGTTGCACCAGCGCAGGTGTGCCTGGTGCAGACCGGGGCCCAGCAAACCAGGAGCAGGCTCAGGGTGACTGAATAGTGGCAACAGTGACAATACAGGGGGTCCTTTGCTGGCACCAGGGCTAGGACTTTGTTGCACTGCCTATTCTTGGATCTGGTTACATTCCTGGGTCTTAGTCCCAATGCAACCAGCACAACAGAGTTTACAGCTGCAGGAGAGCAGGGACTCTGATCACAGTTTCAGGATTGAAAAGAGTGCTTATAGTCACTCATAAACCAGTGCACAGTAAAAGAGAATACTGTGTAAGACAGTAAACACACCCCTCTCTAGAGCACACCACCTTGGAACAGCTCAAAACTTACAGGTATACAGAATTACTTTTGAAAACAGTTGGACAAAAACCTTGAAGGCTGAAACAGTACCCCTTCACTTGTGAAATAGAGCCCTACTTTAGCACAGAATTAAAAGTTAAGAAATATGCTGGGAAAATAAGCAAGCAACAGAAAAAAATTCTGACCATAGAAAGTTACTATGGCAACAAATAAGATCAAAACACACATTTAAAATGAGATAACAAAGTCAAAATTCCTGCATCCAAAGCCTCAAGAAAAATATGAATTGGTTCCAGGTCATGTAATAGCTCAAAAAGGATTTTTAAAGAAAATTGGAGGTAAAATTGGGAAGAGAAATGAGAGTGATGCAAGAGAATCAAGAAAAAAGGTCAACAGTTTAGTAAAAATCACATACACACAATACTGAAATTAATACCTTAAATAACAAAATCAGTCAAATGTAAAAGAGGCACAAAAATCCAATGAAAAGAAAAAAAGCTTTGAAAAATAGAATTGGCATTATTGATCAGAGAAATGCAAATTAAGACAACTCTGAGATACCACTACACACCTTTCAGATTGGCTAAGACAGCAGGAAAAGATAAGGACAAATGTTGGAGGGGATGCAAGAAAAATGATGTGGGAGTTGTAAAAAGGATCCAGTCATTCTAGAGAGAAATTTGGAATTATGCTCATAAAGTTATCAAACTGTGCGTACCCTTTGATCCAGAAGTGTTACTATTGGGCTTATATCCCAAAGAGATTTTAGAGAAGGGAAAGGGACCTGTATGTGCACGAATGTTTGTGGCAGCCCTCTTTATAGTGGCCAGAAACTGGAAACTGAGTGGATGCCCATCAGTTGGAGAATGGCTGAATAAAGTGTGGTATATGAATATTATGGAATATTATTGTTCAGTAAGAAATGACCAGCAGGATGAATACACAGAGGCCTGGAGAGACGGACAGGAACTAACGCTGAGTGATTAAATGAGCAGGATCAGGAGATCACTATATACTTCAACAACGATACTGTATGAGGATGTATTCTGATGGAAGTGGATTTCTTTGACAAAGAGAAGATCTAACTCAGTTCCAATTGATCAATGATGGACAGAATCAACTACACCCAGAGAAGGAACACTGGCAAATGAATGTGGACTACTTGCATTTTTGTTTTTCTTCCCAGGTCATTTTTACCTTCTGACTTCAATTCTTCTTGTGCAACAAGAGAACTGTTCAGTTCCACACACATATATTGTATCTAGGATATACTTTAACATGTTTAACATGTATAAAACTGCCTGCCATCTAGGGGAGGGGGTGGGGGGAAGGAAGGGAAAAGTTGGAACAGAAGTGAGTGCTAGGGACAAAGTTGTAAAAATTACCCATGCACATATTCTGTCAATAAAAAGCTATAATTAAAAAAAACACTCCTGCCAAAAAATTTTAAACTGTAAAAAAAAAGAAAATAAAAATAGAATTGGTTTTGAAAAACTATACAAAAATTCACTGAAGAGAAGAACTCAAAAAGTAGAATTGGCTGAATGGAAAAGGAGAGACAAAAGTTCACTGAAGAAAATAATTCCTTAAAAGTTAAAACTGGGCAAGTAGAAGTTAATAACTTTGTGAAAATCTAGAAAAAAATCAAACAAAATCAAAAGAATGAAAAATATCAGATAATATGAATTATATTATGACCTGGAAAATAGATTCAGGAGAGATAATTTAATAGATATTGCACTACCTGAAAGTCATGATCAAATAAGAGCCTAGATATCATCTTTCCAAAAAATATCAAGGAAAACTGCCTGGATATTCTAGAACCAGAAGGTAAAATAGAAATTGAAAGAATTCACTGATAATCTCCTGAAAGAGATCCCAAAGTGAAAACTCCCAGGAATATTATAGCCAAATTCCAAACTCCCCAGATCAAGGAAAAAATACTGCAAGACCACCAAAAAACCAATCCAAATATCATGGAGCCACTGTAAGGATAATACAAAATTTAGCATCTTCTTCATTAAAAGACTGAAAAGTTTGGAATATGATATTCCACAGGGCAGAAGAGCTAGGATTACAACCAAGAATCACCTACCCAGCAAAACTTGAGTATAATCCTTTGGGAGGGTAGAGGTGGGGGAATGGACATTCAGTGAAATCAAGGCTTTCAAACATTTCCAATGAAAAGATTAAAGCTTAATAAAAAATCTGATTTTCAAATATAAGATGCAAAAAAGCACAAAAAGTTAAACAGGAAAGAAGAATCATAAGGGATTTGATAAGTTTAAACTGTTTATATTCCTATATGGGAAGTTGATAAAAATATCAGTATCAATAACTCCTAAAAACTCTCAATGTTAGGGCAGTTAGGAAGACAGAAAGCAGTGAGTTGAATGTGACAGTATGATAATTAAAAGAATAAAATTAAGAGATGAGAAAGAATAATACACTAAAAGAAGAGGAAAGGATGAGGTAGGATGGGGAAAATTATCTGACATAAAATAGGCTTGAAATCTATTTTTCGGTGCAGGAGGAAATAGGGAACCAGGCAGGGAACACATGAGCTAATAAAAAGAAAATAATACACACTCTCATTTAGATGTAGAAATGTATTTTACCATACAGGAAAATAGGAAGAGAAAGAGGTGGAGTTGATAGAAGGGAGGGCAGTTTGGGAGAAGTAAAAGTCAGAAACAAAACATTTTTGAGAGAAGACAGAGAGAGAGAGAGAGTAGGATAAAGAGGTGAAATGGATTGAAGGGAAATACATAGTTAGTAATCATTACTATGAAAAAATTATCATTAAGTTTCTTTGCTGAAGATTTTGTTTTTCAAACATATAATAAAAAGGAGTCAAATTTATAGAAATAAGGGCCATTCTTCAATTGACAAATGGTCAAAGATATGAACATGAAGTTTTTGGACAAAGTAATCAAAGCTATTTATAGTCATATTAAAAATGCTCTAAATCTCTATTGACAAGAGAAATACAAATTAAAACAGTTCCAAACTTCTACCTCACATTTATCAGATCAGCTAATATGACAGAAAAGAAAAATGATAAATGTTGGAGGGGATGCGAGAAAATTGAAACACCAATGTACTACTGGCAAAGCTGTATAGTGAGTCAACCATTCATTCTGGAGGGCAATTTGGAACTATGCCTAAAGGGCTACAAAATCATGACCAAGTAATACCTCTACTAGGTATATCCCAAAGAAATAAAAAACAAAATGGAAAAGGTTCAACGTGTACAAAAATATTTATAGCAAATTTTAGTGATGGCAAAGAATTGAAGGAATGTCCATCAATTGGGGAATGGCTAAACAAGTTGTTGTATGTGATTGTGATGGAATATTGTTGAATTTTAGGAAATGATGAACAGGATGATCTCAGAAAAATATGGAAAGATTTATATGAACTGATGCAAAATGAAATAACCAGGAGAACATTAAATAGCAATATTATATGATGGTCTTCTACTTAGTTATTCTGAATAATAAAATGATCTAAGAAAATTCTGTAGGACTTAAGATGAAAAATGCTGTCCATCTTCATAGAAAGAACCGGTAGAACCTAAATGCAGATCAAAGATACTTTTTCTTTATTTTTGAGGAGTTTTTTTGTGTTTTCTTTCACAGATTAACTTAAATAGAAATGTGCTTTACATGACTCCACATGTATCTTATGTCGAATTGCTTGCCTTCTCAATGAAGGTGGAAGAGGGAAGGAAAAAAGAATCTGGAACTCAAAAATTAGGGAAAAATGGAATGTTATAATTGTGTTGATGTTAATTGGAGAAATAAATAATAAAATAAATAAAATTAAAAAAACAAAAAATAAAAATTAGACAAACTAAAATGAGAAAGGATTTTAATATGGCAAATATTTGTAAATGATCACAGAAGTCAAAAACAAGTTTTGGGTTTTGTTTTTTTTAATCAAGTAAATTCCTCTTAAAACTTGAATAGATTCATTCTTTCCAAAATCTGAAACTGTGTTTTCCTTTGAAAAACACTTCTGATTTGTTAATCAGTTTCTTTATCTTTTGCCTTAGAGTTTTAGCTTTTAACATTTCTTTTTAATCCTCTTCACTTCACAAGTAGCCCAATTTTATGAATATTTGTTATTCTGGTGCCAGAACTGAGAAAGAGATACCAAAACATTGATACACATAAGATACCACCCCTTCCTTATTACTATTAATCAGGTTTCTCTAACTCATTCTCACACTATTCACTGATGTTTAAAGAGCATTTAGATAATCTAGTCTAATCCGCTTTTGAAGAAACTAAGGGTCAGGGTGGCTACTTGATTTGAACAGGAGCATAGAACTAATAAATGGCAAGACCAGGGCTCAACTAGATGTCTTCTGCTTCCAATACAAAGCAATTCATTTACTCTATGCCATGTTGATTAAAGGCACTCAATACCTTAGTAATGTTCTATCTTCTATTTGTTTGTTTGTTTTTTTTACTTAAAATTATTGATAGTTTGTTTTTACATCACAGACCTTCTCTTCCCACTATCCTTCAAAACAAAGGAAAACAGCAAAGTAAAATTAAACAATAAAAGTTCAGATCCTATGATAAACTCCCAACTCTCAACTCCTGAGAGAGAATAAAGTATATTTATTCATCTCTTTTCCAGGATCAAGACTGGCCTTTGACATTCATCTGAGTTTGAATCCCATTTAGAGTCATTTTCATTTACATTAGGGTGGACATTAGGCAAATTGGTTTAATTTATTATTTATTATTTATATTTATTGAGTGATTGGTAGCTCTGTTGAAACTCCCTCATATAAAGGAGTTATGTTGCTTCAGAACTTCAATAAACTATAATTTTGTGGACAGAGATGGCATAAACAACAGATTATACCTTTATCCTATGATTCTTATCCATGAAGATCCATCCAGGAATCCACTACCAAGGATCCATCCAGCACTTTAGATACCTTCCTCTAAATCTTTAAACACTTTGCAAATACTAGTACAGCCCTTCAGAACTGGAACTGTCCGTCTACTATCCCTTATTCTGGCTTACAGGGCAACTTCATTTTTGAATGTGGGACACTTCTGACAGAGATCACTGTAATATACTGCAACCTGTTTGTGGTCTACATGTACTTTTATCTTTTGGTTTACTTGGAATTCTAATTCTTCAGAAAAGATCAAATACATTTTAGAGATATTATTGATATGAAAAGGAGGTCGTATCACAAGGACAAGCTTAGAACTGCTAAAAGTTCTATATGATTTTTCAAATCCTCCAGATCATTCTCTTCTCCTGGTAAATTCATTGCTTATGGTCCATTTGTACAATGCAAGTATAAGATATGGTACTGAAGGATTAACTCCCTGCATGTTTCACCCAACTGTATGGCATGGTTGAGACCATCAGCATTGTCTATTCATTTGGCTTTTCCTGAGAAGAATTTTGAGGATGGCCTTGAGCATCATTTGCAAATGAGAGCAACCAGAAGATTTGAGATGTATAAATAATTTTTTTCCATTTCAATTTGACAAAAGATATTCTAAAAGGTAGCCATAGTATATCTGGGGAGTGTCTTCTCTCCTGTTGAATATGTCTCACTTAATTTTATCAAGAAATTAATAAATAAATTATTCTATGATTATATTTTATCACAGAATCATATGAGATATCAACATACACCTTATTGGAGTAGAAGCTTTAAGAGTATATTTTGTTCTATGGAGTCAAATGATTTCTTGTCATCAAAAATAATAAAGTGAAATGTTTTTTTCTGTACATATGTTTTAGTTGCTTGTTGACTATGAAGATGTGCTCCATTGTAAGAAATCTGTGAAAACCTGCCTCTCCTTTTCCTCTATTCTTATCAATTATCCTCCTAATAATTCATAATTCTTTTATCTGTATATCATGAGTCTGTAGCATTCCAGCAATCTTTTGAGGATTCTCCTGGACTTAGTGGAAGAGTTTATAGCAGGTTTTCTTGTCACTGTTTCTTCTGATGTATTTTTAGGGCACATTGGGGCACATATGGAGAAACTAGGGTCATCTAGACCTTAACATACCACCATCTTCCCATAACCTCTTTGATCATAATTTCACAGAGCTGAGTTTATTATTAGAGAATAGAGAAGGGAAATAGGCATATGATTTAGGAATTGCTGATGCCATTTCCATAGAAATCTTGGAAGGAAGAAAGGAAGGAAGGAAGGAAGGAAGGAAGGAAGGAAGGAAGGAAGGAAGGAAGGAAGGAAGGAAGAAAAGCTATGTGAGAGGGAATGAAGGAGAAGATGAAATTAGTAAGAGTGACTGAACCAGACAGATACAAAATAAATCTGTACTGGAAAAGTCAGGTAGTAGATGACAATGGACTTATTCTTGGCCCCAGAGGGCAGAAGTAGGAATCATGGGTAGAATTTACAGGAAGAGAGAATAAGATTTAATATTAGGATGAACTTCCTAGCAAATGACATTGCCAAAAATTAAAAAACGAGTTTTCCTTGGAAGGAATCCTAATCCTGACCTTAATCCCTCACTGAAAGTCTTCCAACAAGAGCTAGATGAGCATTATTTAAAATGCAGTTCAACAAACATTTGTTCAGCACCTGCATTATTATCAGTCGCTGTTCGAGGCCCTAAGGATGAGAAGGCAAAAACAGAACAATCCTTAACCATAAGAAAGGTCAAAATGTATTCCAAAAAGTCTTGACTGGAAAGACTAAGTAAAAAAAAAAAATTCAAAAGCAACAAAAGTATTAATTATATCTTGGAATGACAAATAAATTTTTCAATAAAGAATAGGAGAAGTTATAGTTCCTTTCTACCTCCATTTCCCTCACTCATTGAGAAAAAAAGAAAAACAAAACCCATTAAAAATATGTACTCAAGGAAGACAAATTCTTGAATTAACCATGCCTATACATAGAAAAAATATATATAAATTACATATATTTATATACTATATGAATATATTTTTATAAATTGATTTATTATATATAATATTTATATGATGTGATATATTTCATATAATACATTTATAAATGTCTATAAATTTATATTTATACATTGTTTACATGGGGCAGTTAGATGTGTAGTATGTATTATATATATATATATATATATATATATATAGTTCTACATATAGACATGGTTGATGCAGGAATTTGTTTTGACTATTATATATATAAATGAAATTGTTTTACTTGCTTTCTCAATGGGTACATATATTTATGTGTCTACATATATACACATACATATACATATATATCTGTACTTCCAGTCCATCACCTTTCTAACAAGTAGAGGTTTATAATGTGTTCCATTATGAATCTTCTGAAACTGTTTCATTGTGTTGATCGGAATTCCTAAGTCTTTCAAAATTGTCTATAGAATTATTGTAATCCACTTGCATAAATTGTCCTCCTGGTTCTGCTCACTACCCTCTGCATCAAGTCAGACTCATCTTTTCAGGCTTTTGTAAAACCTTCTCCATCAGTTCATATAGCATGATAATATTCCATCACATTCACATACCATCACTTGTTCAGCCATTCCCCAATCCATGGGCCATCTCCTCAATCTCTAGTTCTTTGCCACCACAAAAAGAACTGCTATAAGTATTTTTGTAAATATGTGTCCTTTTCCTATTTCTTTTATCTCTCTGAGGTACACACTAATAAATTAAAGGGTACACACAGTTTGGGGGGCATAGTTCCTAACATAGCATTTTAATGTTAACAAAACATTTCCATTTCTTTAGATACTTGAGACAGTATAAATCTAGGAGGCGGTTGCTTTTTATTATAGCTGTGACCTGAGAGAAGATAAGGATTCTGTCGGGGTCACATAGTAATTCAGAGACTTAGGAAGGACTCAAACCCAGCTCGTTCTGACTCCAAACCACTGGCCCACACTGCCTACTGAAAGAATGGACAAATGTGATTTTTGAATCCATTTCAAAGATCTTTGAAAAACTGTGGAGAAAAGGACAGGTGTCACCATACAGGTGAGGCAGGTAAATGCCAACCCAATGCCCCAAAAAACACGTGGCAAACTCCAGGCCAGCTAACTTGACATTTTTTTCTGGCAAATATTTTGAAGGTAAAATCTCATCATATTAAAGGAATGGTGAATGAACACCTAGAAAATAAAGCAGAGATAACAAAGAGCCAGCATGGATCCATCAAGTACCACCCAGGCAGATTAAAGTCATTTTTAGGAGCATTTTAGGTAGATCAGAGAAGTGCTTTAGTTAGAAATTACCTCAGTCTCAAAAGATTTTAACAGAGTCTCTCATGCTAATTGTGTATAAATAAGATGAAGAGATGGGAACTAGACAACAGGATGGTTAGATTCAGAACTAGCTGGATGATTAGACTCCAAGAGAAGTCATTACTGGGTTCATGTTATCTTGAAAGAATGTTCCAGAGCTCTGTGCTTGAATTTTAATTGTTTAATATATTCATATTTAATATATTTATCAGTGCCTCACAGAGAGGCACAAATGCTACATCTACTATATTTGCAAATGATACAAAATCAGAAGACAGCTAGCATGTTGGATGACAGTAAGGATCCAAAAAGATCATGACGAGAAAGACCAGAACCTTAGACTGAAACATTTTTTAAAATAGGCATTTTTTTTAAAGTTGGGTTCAAAATCAGTTTTCATGAGTACAAATTAGGAAGGTATAACTAAACAGCAATTCATCTGGAGAAAATATCTGGGCATTTTAGTGGAGTGCAAACCCGGTTTGGATCAATAGTGTCATTTGGAGGAATCATCCCCTGTGGGGAGTTACAGGGATCGGAACCAGAAGGTCATTGATGCGTTGCTCTACTCTGCTTCTAGAACATCTGGAAAATTATGTTCAGTCCTGGACCCCACATTTTTGCTTGCTAAGTGAGAACTATGCAGAGTCTTGAGATATTAAATAATAACCAGGTGAAGAAAATGGAGATGTTTCTTCTGGCGAACAAAAGACTTAGAGAGTGACATGAAAGATGTTTTTAAGTATCTGAAGGTCTATTACTTAGAAGAATTCAAATTGTTCTGTTTTGGCCCCAAAAAGCAGTTAGGAACAATGAGTGGACATTGCCAATGCAAATATAGTTTGGGTAAAATTTAATCATTAGAACTAACCAAAAGTTAGGACTAGTAACACTCTTTTCACTGGAAGGCTTTAATGCAAAACCTCAAAGGCTATTTATTGATGGCCTTATAGAGTGGCTGATCATTCAGGCAGAAATTGAATTAGATGGCTTGGGGGCTCCTTCCAATTCTGAGATGCTGTGATATCTATCTCTGAGCTATATCAGTTCTTAAATTATTTAAAGCCAAATTCCATTAATTCTGAATGATGGCTAAGATGAATAAATGAAAATGCCAACTTTATTTCAAGATTTCATTGTTTGTCAAGAGTGAGTAGACTAGAATCTAAAATCGGTTTGTTTTTAAACAAAATTATAGGCTATCCAGTTCAGAATACTTTTCTCCAATTCCTTTTTCTATTTTCCCCATAACTAGTCCCCCACTAACTTAATTATTATTATCTAATAAAACTGATAAATAATAAAGCTCGGAGATTTTTTTCTAAAAGGATTTTGAACTCTCCAAGATTTCCAAACTTGATCTCATTTTTTACTGGTCTCCGCAAAAACAAAAAGCACAATATAATTGGGTGCAGAGTGAATCAAATGGCAACAATTTCTCCTCATCCCCATGAAATTGTATTCCTCCCATTTGCCTCTGAAATCTGTCTTCTTGTTCTTATTAAAATCTCATCTATGTTTAATGATTGGCAAGGTCAAGATTCACAAAGTTGTTCCTTAAAGAGATTTTTAGGTAGTGATAGTGTTAGGCTGCAAGGTCACATAGCTATGGATTCTTTGAGATGTCAAAATGAGCAGGTTTGCCCATTTCCTCTTAATGTCTCCATGATGCAGAAGATCTAGATACATTCACTAAAGCGTCTGTGACTTTAATGACTGAAATCAGAGCCATGCTGAGTGAGCCTGGAGTTTTCTCCCACAGACCCCTGGTGAAGGGGTGCCTTCTGCCCTGTTCCCAATATTCCTGAGGGTCAGTGGATTAGGCTGCAATGACATGCGATTATTTGGAGTACCCAGAGGCTCTCTGCTAAAAAGGGAACTAGGGGAAGCTTCAGAGGAGTGAGTCTTCCTCGTGAGTCACTGCACCAGAGTTTCAAGGGCATGGAGCGACATTGAGCTCCCTGCGGAAGGGGCCAACCACCCCCTTCAACTGCCAACCAATCATCGCACACAGGGCAAGCAAGCCCACCAAAATGCAGCAGCAGGAGGCAGTATGTGCCGAGGAAGTCCCATCACCATCACCACCTGACCCCCCTCCCTGATCCGGACCCTGCCCCAGAGAGGCTTTGGAATGGCATTGTTTCCAGATATCCCCCTGAGACGCAGCCCGGCAGGGCCCTACAGGTGCAAGAGTCACCACTACTGACCACCCCAAAGCAAGGTTCTTGCTTCCAAAGCCCGGCTCTGCAAAGGGTTCCACTTCAGAAATGGAAATGACATGAAGAGGCAGTGGGGGCATCCGGTTGGCTGCTGGAAACTAAGGTCAATGGCGTCTTTTTATGGGACCTACAGCTGAAAACTTTCGCTCTATGCTGACATCCCACCTGCCACCCCCTCGGAGAACAGAGGCTGTCTTACTTTGCCCCAGGTAGGGAAAGTGCTGGGCACGTTCGAGGTGCCTAATAAATGCTCATCCATCCAGGCTGATCAGAAAGTCCAGAATGTGGCTGGGAGGGTAGCCTTGTGGGCTCTGGGGCACAGCTGGGATCCCATCTGGGTCCTCCGTGGAGCCTCTGGTCACCCGTTAATGCCCCGGATTGCTCACGGAATTCCTCTCTGGCTTGCACGGCCTCATCAGTTTCTGGGAAATTGTCTTCAGATGATGTTTCAGATCATGGACTACAGGAGCCAGATGTTTTAGTGACCCAGTCAGAGTGTTTAAGCCCCTGCTGAGCTGGGAAGAAGCAGGGCAGTCCTGGCAGCAAGGACCAAGGGAAAGAATGGAGGACTTAGGTTCAAATATTCCTTCCAACACTTGCTACTTAGGTGATGTGGGGCAAGTCCTTCATCTCCAGGGGTCTGGTTTTCTTTTCTTGCCTGCTTGCCTAATAATAAATGTGTGGTGGCTTCCCAAAGACTTATTTATTATAAATCATTCCCAAATCCAGATCTTTACTTTAACTCAAACCATAAGGCCAAA